>NC_089586.1:27365449-27665449 GCF_019320115.1 Miscanthus floridulus | reverse complement strand
GAAACACCTTAAACACTTGAAACATAGGCTTGCAACATGCATATATTGTCATTCCAACATATGCAATATCGCAAATATACTTCCAAAACATCCAGATGAAACACTTGAAACACAAAGTTTGAAATGCCTGAAACACTTGAAACATAGAACGGCGGCCACGGCCTACTTGGTGTGGAACTACGGTAGTCAGCAAGTTCGGGTCATGGGAACGTCGAGAGCAACGGCCACCAACCTCCTCCTAGTGGCATGGTGCACTCCGTAGCTACGACAGCTAAGGTGGACAGGGGCGTGGTAGGGGATGCCCCACGCAGTGCGGGATGGAGCCGCGGCACGAGACGAGGCGCGACAGGGATGGTCGCGATAGAGTGGGGCCAGTGGACGGTGCGTCATGGGCGTGGCGGGAGGATGGCGCGGCGGACGCGGCCGCTGCGAGTGGACATCATGGTGAAAGTTGCCGCTGCGGTCGGGAGTGGGGCATGTCCGCAGCAGGTAGATGAGTTAGGGAGTCCACGAGAGTGGGAAAATATTCGTAGCAAGCAAATGAGTTGGAGAGGCCTTGTTTGTTTGGCCCAATCACTGCGCAGGGAACTGGGCGTTCGGACTGATGTTCCAATGTGGCTACACCGAAATCGAGAACCACTCGATTCACCGTCTTGCGCAAAGCACCAAAGCTCGTCGACCGTCGCATTCATCCATGGCACCCGATCATCGAAAACCTTGGAGGCAGCTTCCAGATCCCCGAAGCGCTCGCCGATGGTGTTCTCCACCGTGTCGATGCGCGTTGTAAGCGCCGTCTGCAGCTCTGACACGGTCCCGCGCATCACCTTGAATTTGTTTGAGGATGATCTTCATGTTGGGATCCATTGCGAGCGCCAGTGAAATGGTTATGATCGATTTCGGTGGGGCTCCAGGGTTTAGGCTCTAAGTACCAATTTGTTAGCAATCATGTGCGATCAGAAGGAAATCGGGATGAGTAGCAAGAACAGGATAGTCGAGACGAGGCCAACTTTAAGAGAGAGTATAGCTAGGTTTGTTACAATTCTGAATGCCCCTTCTACATACAAGAAGAAGATGGATATATAATGTAGCCTACTGAAAAATACGCCTTCCACCCATAGAGAATACGCCTTCTTCCTTCCTTAGCGCCACGTCAGCAGCTCACCCAGGCCTTCCTAAAGACGCGCGGGTTTCTGAACTTGGGCTGAGGTGGCCTGCTTCTCTGAAGTCGTTGCTGTTGCCGGATCACACACAGCAGAGGTGCTGACATAGCTGTATGTAACAATTCTCTAAATTCTAATGTGGACTTTGGAGAATTATTTCTGAGAATTATAGCCCCATCTGATCATTTCAGTAAAATTTTAAATGTAGTAGGCATCTGATTGAATTGATAGAAAATCTAATTTTGGGTAAATGGGGTATTGACAGTAAATAAACTAACTATTCAGAGAATGTATGTTGCAGCACTGAACTGTCTAACATTATCTGAAATGAAGGATACATAAGGCTTAATTAGTATAGACTAATGGCAATGTAGGCCAATTGTGAAATATTTACCAACAATAATAAGTTTGGGAAGCAGGGAAGCAAATAAGATCACACTGACATTCAGTTTGCATAGTCAAGTCACAGCTTGCACAGTGTCATTTTCAGACAAGTCACAACTTGCAGTGACAATCAGTTTTCAGAAGAATATATAGAAGCTATATGCTTCATGTTCAGAAAAAATATTCAGGCTCATAGCATGCTAACAACAACAACATGGTCACAGAAAAATTACTGGAACAGAAAAAATTTACAGGCACAAATGAAAATTAAGTTCAGCTCACAGCATTTTCAGAACTGCAACATCATGCAGTTTTCTGAAAACCAAACGAAACTAATAAAAAGAGCATCCAAATAACCACTTTAGTCCAAGTTAAAAGTTGGATGCACCCCAGCTGCAACCAAAACATACAATGCTACAATTTTACAAACTTACATTGAACCTTTTCAGGTTAACCCCAATAATCAGACTTGGACAGCAAGCTTGTACTGAGAAGTATTCCCTTGATGTTAGTATTAGCATCATTTTTTTTTGGCAAAAAGGTCCATTGCCTAAATTGTTCAGATGAGCATGTCAACTACCTAAAACTCTCTGAACCTCTGAATTTTGTACTATCTGAAGTCTAAACTATCTAAATTTCGTAGAGATATAGATGCAGCCAGTTTAGATATGGAAGATTCAAACTGGGTTCAAAGCAAATGCAGTCAGGACGAAAATTCAGAGAGAACAAATTGACAGGCAGCAAGAGAATAGAAGAAACCCATCAGATTATGGCAGCAAAAAATGTTTGAGTTAGTCTATCCCATCCATCACGTTGAGCCTCAGCTTCTATAACATCTCCAGAAGAAAGCATGCGCAAACAAAACACGGAGCAGTTCATATCCCTTCTTTTCGGTCGTCCTGACCAAGTTTCCCATGGCTAAGAACTACCATCGCTCATGTCCACCATTGACTTCCTCCTCGGTGAGCTGAGATTTGGAAGTCAAAACTCGCTGCATATCATTCCGTC
This sequence comes from Miscanthus floridulus, assembly GCF_019320115.1. NCBI lineage: Eukaryota > Viridiplantae > Streptophyta > Magnoliopsida > Poales > Poaceae > Miscanthus > Miscanthus floridulus. Next base: position 27,662,897 of record NC_089586.1, on the reverse strand, counting down.
GGTATCTCGTAGTCGATCTCCCCTTCGTCTATCGGTCCACTATCGCTTGAATCCCCATGGTCTGAAGGATCATCTGGCTGATGCCCCTCGTTTATTGCTGCTTCAGAGAAGAAATGGTAGTCAGACAATGGTTAGTGGGAGAGCACCAAACTATTAACACAGTTATTATCACAACGACGTTAAATGTGATCGGAGGTTTGCCTTGTTACTCTGCTATGACAAGCTTGTTAGAATAATCTACTGCTTCCTGGTGTGAACACACAGTAAGGGGAAGGCGATGCCGAAAATGCCCCCTGCTGTGATACTGTAGCCGCTGCAGGTGCAGGTGCAGGCGTCGAATGGCTCACCTACAGCACTGTAGCCACATGCAGAGGCCAGCGCAGAGTCAGCCCTGCTATGTTATCTAGTTACTGTTGCAGTATGTGCGTTGTACTAGGACAAGATAGATAGAGTTGTATAAATAGATTACCACGGTAACTCAGTAAAGAGAGTTTAAATTTACCATCTCTCATACAGGACTTCGGCCAACGCTGGTATCTTGTACTGTGTGTATGCTCTGTTCTCCCTCTTCTTCAACCTCTAGACATAGTGTGTGGAGACGGACAACGCTTGTTCGTGGTCGACTTAGCTAGTGGGTGCTCGACAACACTAGCGGATGTTCGGCAAGACTGATGAATGGTTCACTCACCTGAGCCGGTGATCCCGTGGCCTAACAAAGCTGCACTTGTGTGTTTAGTGGTTACCCAAAAATAACACACAAGTACTTGCTAGGAAAACTATTAACCAGCCGAATCTAGTTTCTGACATCCATTGACACTGATAGTGGTCGATACAAAATTGCGAAAAAAAAATCTGTAAAAGGTCGATGCAGCATATGTCATACAAGTATCACTTTGTCAATAGGAAAAAAATAAATCCTCCATGTAAGAAAAGATTGATTATAAAGAATGAAGTTAAATGCACCCAGTAACTCTGCTGCGACAAGGTGAAAGAGTAATTTCATTTGAATACCAATACCAATATGCAATAATGGAACATCCTATTTATGCCTAACATCAGTTCAAGCATTGGCACAATCAAGTTATTTGTATTGACAGAAATGTGATTTCAAACTGCGTTCACAGAAAACTAGTCAACAGAGAATCACCACAGAAACGTTAAATGGTTGATAAAGCACTCATGAGAACAAGATTGCCCCCTAATATGAAGCGCATGCTAGATTGCTACCTTTGTTGAATGTGTAACTTCAACTAGTTCAGCTAATGCGCTATGTACAAGTTGATGAAATCCATTTTCAGTCAATAAGGATCAGAAACAGAGAAATGGAAATAACTTAGTTAGCAACTGAGTCTGATTTTAGGAAGGAAAACAACAACTGCATTCTGCATCATCATGAAAACTCAAATAAATTTATGAGTGAGGCATCCTGTCCTAGGAGGCATCTTTCTAAAACTAATTCACAAACCATGTCACCACGAACACAATTACATGAGATCTGTACTTCTCTCGGCCAACCTCCTATAAAACAGGGAATGCAGTACTAAGAAGTACAAGGAACTCAAAGGACACATGCATGTTGATCACTAATGAATACATGCTTAAAAAGTGATCAGGCAATTCGATCTGTTGACATTTGGATCATGTATGTAACTGCAGAACACAACTGGATGAACACAACTGGAGTAGCAGATAAACATCTACTCCAGCAGCAGGAATCATTTGCATGCATGATATCTGAATTGCGGCAACACAACTGGATGAAACAAGCAAGCACAGTAGAATGAAACGTGGTAGTTGTCTTTGAAAGATCAGAGGCGCAGGATAGGAGGAACACCGTGACCCTAGCTTGGGTTCGTCGGTGATTGCGTGTTAATTAAATTAGCCGAAACAGCCTCGACCGTGGCGTGTACATATATAGATTACACCGTACCAAACTAGCTAAGAATAGGGAGATGCTAACAGCCGTAGCTTTACAGATTGATCTATCAAAACTAATCCCTATCTTGTAGTTATCTCAGCACACACGTTTCTGTTATGCGTACATATCTATTCTGTTAACACTCCCCCTCAATCACAACTTTGTCATGTTGAGATTGTGCTTGAAGTTTTCCAAAAGTCGCACTGACAATGCCTTTGTAAATCCATCTGCAATCTGATCTCCTGATGAGACAAACTCAATATCTAATAATCTTCGTGCAACCCGTTCCCTGACAAAGTGATAATCAACCTCTATGTGTTTTGTTCTTGCATGAAACACCGGGTTAGCCGACAAATACTTGGCACCAATATTATCACACCATAGTTTAGCAGCCTCTGGACTATTAATATTTAATTCTCTAAGTAAAGTTTGTATCCACATCACCTCAGCAGTTGCATCAGCTACTGCTTTGTATTCTGATTCTGTACTTGATCTAGAAACTGTACTCTGCTTGCGAGCACTCCATGACACAAGATTGGACCCAAGAAATACAGCAAAACCACCTGTGGATCTTCTATCATCTCCACTGCCAGCCCAATCTGCATCTGAAAAAGCACTCACCAAAGTAGAGGATGTCTTATGCAATTTTAACCCCAGTGATGTACACTGTTTTAAGTACCTTAATATTCTTTTAACTGCAGCCCAATGAACTGTAGTTGGTGCATGTAGAAACTGACAAACTTTGTTTACTGAGTATGATATATCTGGTCTGGTAAGAGTCAAGTACTGCAAAGCACCAACAACACTTCTATAATGTGTAGAATCTTTGGGCCCAAGAGGTGACCCTTCATGGAGAGATAATTTTTCACTGGTACAAAGAGGAGCCGAAACTGGTTTGCAGTTTGACATCCCTACTCTTTTTAATAGATCTAATGCATATTTATCCTATGTTAACACTAGACCATCATGTACCTTTGACACTTCGATGCCAAGAAAATAATGGAGCTCTCCAAGGTCCTTCAGTGCAAACTCACTCTTCAATTGTCTGAGCAATGCATCTGTGGCCTTTCCTGTAGAGCTGACTACTATGATATCGTCTACATATACAAGGACAAACATAGTTAGATCATTTTTATTAAGAAAGAACAATGATGTGTCGGCCTTGGACACCTGAAAACCAAGACTTGTTAACTTGTTACTAAGTCTTGCATGCCAAGCTCTAGGAGCCTGTTTCAAACCATAAAGAGCTTTATCAAGCTTGCAGACATATCCTAATCTTGTAGAATCTTCATAGCCAGGTGGCTACTGCATATAAACTTCTTCTTCTAAATATCCATGCAAAAAGGCATTCTGAACATCAAGCTGTCGAAGATTCCACCCTCTAGACACAGCTAATGACAAAATGATACGAATAGTGGAATGTTTTACAACAGGGCTAAACGTATCTTCGTAATCAATTCCATACCTCTGCTTGAAACCTTTGGCTACCAGTCTTGCCTTGTATCTGTCCAGGCTTCCATCTTTCTTTCTCTTTATTTTATAAACCCATTTACATCCGATGACATTTCTTCCTTTTTGAGGTGGAACCAAATGCCAAGTTTTATTGTGCATAAGGGCTTCATATTCTGCGTCCATAGCTGCTTTCCAATTTTTGTCTGCCAGTGCTTCACTTGTACTCCATGGTTCACTAGATGTGGTTAGAAAAGAATATCTGACAGTACCGTCTTTGTATACCTTCTCTTTCCTGATGCCGCTCTGTAGACGTGTGTGAGGACGCGACACACCAGGAATAGCCGGAGCAGAGGACCCCACGACTTCTTCTTGCGTCATAGAAGATCCCTCGGCGCTGGCGTCAAGGACTGGAGCCTCCTGCACTGGAGCCTCCTGCTGGTGCTGCGAATTTGTATTTGTCCCCCCCTGGCCACCGACAGGCGACAGCGCAGGACTGGCCGGGGGCAGCGCTGCTTCGACCGCAGGCACGTCAGACTGCAGAAGCGGATCAGGTGTTGCGCCAAGGCTGACATCTGGATATTGAATGCCGCCAGATGTGTTTGCTCCTGCATTTTCAGTAACGCTACCAGAGAAACTGTTAGTGGTATTAGCATATTGATCAACTACATTTTCTTCCCCAGAATTTGACAACGTTGGATGAAGGAGATTTATCTCTGAACAGAGGCGTGAACCTGCATTGGGATGAAGTTCAGAGAAAGGAAATATGTTCTCATCAAAGGTAACGTCCCTGGAAATATATATGCGGCCAGTGGCAATATCAAGACATTTATATCCTTTATGTAAGTGACTGTATCCAAGAAAAGCACAGCGTTTCGAACGAAACTCAAGCTTATGTGAATTATACGGCCGTAAATTAGGCCAACAGGCACACCCAAAGATTCTAAGGAAGGAGTAATCCGGATCACGATGACATAGAAGTTTCAAAGGAGTGGAATTATTAATGACACGGCTAGGTGTGCGATTAATGAGATAGGCAGCAGAAGTAAACGCTTCGTCCCAGAATTTTAATGGCATTGAAGCATGAGATAATAGAGAGAGCCCAACCTCTACTATGTGACGGTGCTTGCGCTCGGCAGCCCCGTTTTGCTGATGTGTATGTGGGCACGAAACAAGATGGGTAATGCCTATTTGACCAAAAAAGGAATTGAGTTTTTGATACTCGCCTCCCCAATCAGTCTGCATAGCAAGGATTTTTCGATCAAACATCCGTTCAACTAGAGCTTGAAATTCTTTAAATTTCTGAAACACCTCAGATTTATATTTCAGAAGATAAATCCATGTAAATTTGCTATAATCATCAATAAAACTCACATAGTATTTTTTTCTGCCAACTGATTCTAGAGCAGGACCCCAGACATCAGAGAAAACAAGTTCCAAAGGAGCATAAGACACACTAGATGATTTTGCATAAGGTAACTGATGACTCTTAGCCTGTTGACAGGCATCACATACCGACTCACTAGAAGATTCATCTAAAACAGGAAGATTATGGCTACTGATAATTTGCTTCACAATACTAGACGAGGGATGCCCTAGGCGGCTATGCCATCTGGACACAGAGACCCTGGAGACACCATGGACTTGCTTTATTGAAGTGGCAGGAATAGGATAAAGCCCCTGGTGACATCGCCCCTTAAGGATGGTTTTCTTCGTAGCTTGATCCTTAATGGCAAAAAAATCAGGGTGAAATTCTAGGAATGCAGAATTATCAGAAGCTAGCTTATGAACAGATACAAGATTTTTTGTGGCTTGAGGAACATGTAGGACATTTTTAAGATGAATATCACGATTTGGAGTATGAAAAGTAGTGTGACCAATATGGCTAATATGCATACCTGCACCATTGGCGGTGTGAATTTGATCACCCCCATGGTATTTGTTCCTGAAAGACAGCTTCTCCAGGTCGCTGGTGATATGGTCGGTGGCGCCGGTATCCGTGTACCAGTTGGTGTCGACGGTGTAGGTGTTCATGGCAGCAGCGACAAGCTTCGGATCTGGCACATAATCTTCATCAAATCGGTGCCAGCACCTATCCGCCGTGTGCCCTCGCTTGAAGCACACTTGGCAAAGCGGGCGATCATCATCTTCAGATGGCGTGACGCGGTGATTGTTGTTGCCGAACCCGCCACGACCGCCACCCCGATTGGAGTTGCCACGGGCACGTGACGGCGAGCCACCACGTCCACATCCGCCACCGCGCTGGTTGTTCTGGCCGCCGTGCCCTCCTTGGCCGCGACCACCACCTCTAGAGAAGCCGCCGCGTCCTTGGCTTGCGGTGTTGGCCGACCCGGAGCTGTTTCCGTAGGTCAGATCCATGCGGGTTTCGAAGTTGAGAAGCTGTGAGTACAGCTCCCCCATTGTGATGCGCTCAACCCTTGTTGTAAGGGCTGTGACCAGGGAAGAGTACTCTTCTCCAAGTCCGGTGAGAATGTACTCGACCAGCTCTTCATCATCTAGACGGCGCCCAGCGGCTACCATCTCGTCACCGAGCGCCTTCATCTTGGCGTAGTATTCGGCGACAGTGGAGTTCCCTTTCTTGGTGTTGGCGAGGGCAATGCGAAGGTTGACGGTGCGTGCACGCGTCTGAGAAGCGTACATCTGCTCGATGGCGTTCCAGACCGCTTCTGCAGTCTCGCTGGTGGAGACTTGAGTCGCCACCTCCTTGGAGAGAGACGACAGGAGGAAGCTCAGGACAGTCTGGTCCATGGCCTCCCATTCTTCAAAAGCCGGATTTGGCGTCTTCTCTTGCTTGCCGTCGGTGGTGACGACCAGCTCTTTCGCCGGAGCTTTTCGGTCGCCATTGATGTACCCCTGAAGACGGGCGCCACGTATGGCTGAGCGAACTTGTGCTTTCCACAGCGCATGATTTAGCTTTCCTAATTTCTCCGTAACAGCATGGCCGAAGAAGGGATTGGATGAGGAATTGGAGGAAGACATGGCACTAATTTTAGTATGCTCTGATTACCATGAAAGATCAGAGGCGCAGGATAGGAGGAACACCGTGACCCTAGCTTGGGTTCGTCGGTGATTGCGTGTTAATTAAATTAGCCGAAACAGCCTCGACCGTGGCGTGTACATATATAGATTACACCGTACCAAACTAGCTAAGAATAGGGAGATGCTAACAGCCGTAGCTTTACAGATTGATCTATCAAAACTAATCCCTATCTTGTAGTTATCTCAGCACACACGTTTCTGTTATGCGTACATATCTATTCTGTTAACAGTCTTACCTCCATCCGCGTCCAGGTTCCAAGTGATGAGGTAGCGACTTGTGACCGGCTCGTCGTCCGGCCCTGGCCTGTTCAGCGGCTCATATTGCTCACAGTCCACCACCGTGTGCTCCGGCACATTGACGCCGAAGAGCCGAAGGGGCGCTCGGGTATGTGCACGGCGCACGCATCGATCTCGGCACCGTCGTCGGCCCTGCGGAAGTGGCGCACCACGACGAGGTGGCTGTGGTCGGGTTCCTGGTCGAAGTTGGTGCCGTAGGAGGGCGCGATGGCGAAGTGGACGAGGAGGCAGAAGCGCCCGGTGGCGACGAAGTAGGGGTACATGTCGGGTCTCTCCGGGTCGGGGTGGGAACCGGGGTCCGCGATGAGGATGGAGATCCACGGCGGCGGCGCGATCGAGATGGTGAAGTCGGGTTCGCCCGCGCCGCGCGCCGCGTGCGCCGCCTCTGACGCCGCTGCGTCCGTGTTCACGATCACGACGCTCTCCTCCAGCTGCGCCTGCAGGTCATCTTCGGCTTCCCCGAGCGCGGCTTGCTCATCCTGCGTCTCCACCGCCGCGTCCACGGCCGCGACGTGCTCCTCGGCTTCGCCGACCCGGGCGTCCTCCTCCTCCTGCGCCTGCGCGTCCTCCTCGGCTTGGGCTTCGCCGACCGCGGCGTGCCCCTCAGCGTCCGCCTCGGCTTCGGCAACCACGGCGTGCTCCTCCGCGTCCGCGTGCAAGTCGTCGTCGTCGCCGGGCGGGTCGACGTGGAGTACGCGGCCTAGGATCAGCCAATGCCTCTCCATTGGCGCTCGCTGGTGCGCTTGGCTTCCCGCAGCGAGGGAGAGGGAGACCACGCCGGGGCTGTTGAGGCGAGAGGGTGGCCACTGGCCGGTGGGGTTTTGCGGTGATTTGGTGGTGGCCTAGCGATTCGGTGGAAAATGGGAGGGCAGGATGGTAATTTATACAATAACGGTTGTTCCGCCTTCCTCACGAGCATTAGGTTCATTCCCTGGGCCACGATGGGCTATTGCAGGCCCAACCCAAGTGAGCTCAAATCAATACAGTACCTATATCAACTTAGAAATTCTGCTAAAAAATCAACTTAGAGATATTTCATTGTCTGATATTGGAGAATTTTTTTCACCCCGATGGATTGGGAGATTATAGAAAATATTATGTTAAGTACTACAACACAGGAAGGCCGCTGGGCTTGGCACTATGAGAAGTCTGGAATCTTCTCTGTCCGTTCGACCGTATGCATACCAACAGAGAAGACAGACCAAGGAAGTCCGGTTTTAGACCACAGCAGAAGGAATGGTGTGAATTATGAGACATCCGACACCACAGGACACATGGCGCCTGACGACGTACGGATGCTCGTTATGTGGCGAGGCAGACTCATGGAGGCATTGCTCTGCTGGACTGCAACTGCAACTGCAACTAGGCCAAATATGTATGGGCCTTAGAGGGGGAGGAGGTTGCAGAATTCCTGTGTCTAGTTCACAACCTTGATGCCCGAGCATGGCTTGCTGAGGTGATGAAGTCGTTAAAACACGAGAAACTAACGAGGGCGTGGTAGTTCGCCTCCGGGCGATCTGGCATGCGAGGCGAAAGGCGATACATGAGAACCAGTTCGAGAGTTCCTTCTTGACACACAATTTTGTCAAGCGGTTCATCGACGAGCTGGAGATGGTTAGGCCAGGGAACAAGGGGAAGCAAACGGCGGGTGGTCCGGCTCCGCGCTAGACCAAACCACCGCAGGGATATGTGAAGATTGACGTAGACAAGATGACTTCCAAAAACCCCGGGACAAGCTTCAACGACCACTATGGTCCGAGATGAAGATGGAAACTTCTTGGGAGCTTTTACTATGTGAAAAATGGTTTATAGTAACGGGATAAATTTTTTGTAGGAGTGGCTCGTGATAGAGCCGCTCCTACAGTGGCGTGCTCGGGAGCCTAGAGATCAACCGCCCCTACAAATAGAACAACAGAGGTGGCTGGTGATACGAGCCGCCCCTACGTATGGGTCTGATTTGTGTTTCTATTTGTAGGGGCGGCTAATGATTGAACTGCCCCTACAAATACCCCGCGTATAATTACATGCTATTTGCAGGGGCGGTTCAATCACCAGCCGCCCCTACAAATGACCCACATATAAAAAAGCTGCAGTATATTCTTCCTCCTCGGGTCACTCACTCCAACCCGTGAAAGAAAGGTGGGGAGACTTTGGGCACCTCCCAAAAATTACTCTACTAAGGGGGAAAGGTTTTGGTCTCAAATTCTTTGGTGGAGAAGTTGTAGAAGGTAAGAAAATATTATTCCACACTTGTTTTTAAGTTTTAATAGTTGGTTAGTGAGTAATTAAAGTTTTATTTTTCTCTCTCTTCTATGGTGCTTGAGCTACTTATGAAGTAAATTAGACCCAAGTTTTGAATGTACTAGAGTAAATTAGGTAGGGGAACAAGATCATACCCTTATTTGGTCCATGTTTCTTGATTTTAGTGAACAATTAGTTAATTTTATGAATGTTTCATGTGCATGTAGATCTAGATCTAGGGTTTGGTTTTTTATTAATTTTATTTTTGTAAATTTATGTTTGATGAAATTGGACTAGGGTTTGTATGAAAGATATTGGGTAAAATATAATTGTTGCTAATTGTTGTCTTTGAAATTGTTTATTGTAATCAACAAATATGTATTTTAATTATTTATGGATAAATGACCCATTAATTAATTTTCCTCTACCATGGTGTGTTTGTATGCTTCATGTAATTATATTTGATTTATATTCATATATATCTGAAGTATATACAATTATTCTCAAGTAATTATTAATTTAATTTATTTTTATATATATCTGAATAAGTAGTCCTTTAATGTTTGTTTTGTTGTTGTTGTAAAAGATGAAGTACAGAAACTCTTGGATGTATGGTTTGTTAAGGTTTAAGGTAGGTTTTCGTGAAGAGGTGGATAAATTTATTGAAGCCGCAAAGAAGCATGCAACAACACTGACAGAGAATAAGGATACAATTATTTGTCCCTGTAAAGATTGCAAGAACCGTATGGCATGGACATATGTGACTATCATCAATCACATTTGATTATGCGAGGATTTGTTGAGGACTACACAGTGTGGATTTATCATGGTGAAACGGTTATTGTGAACGACGAGGATGAGGAGGAATCAATGTCCCAATATTCAACAGAGCTTGATGCATGAATGGATTCCGAGTTTGGCAATGAACAAGGTGGTGATGCTGGTGGGTGGGATGGTAACGACGAAGGTGGTGCCAATAATGATGATGGAGCACATATCGGGGATGAAGATGATTTGGAGGACATGATTCGAGCCCTTGGATCAGAGATTTTACTAAATAGCCCAAAAGGTATAGAAATTTTAGAAAGGATGACAAAAGCATCGAAGGAGACTGTGTATGGTGTTGAAAAGGGTTGTCCGACACATTGGACATTGCTACATTTTTTGCTTGAGCTACTCATCCTAAAGGCTAAGTATGGCTGGTCAGACTATAGTTTCAATTATCTATTGCATCTCCTATCATGGGTGCTAACACAACCAAACTCAGTTCCCGCCAACACATACCAAGCGAAGAAGGTCATAAGTCCAATAACAATAGGGGTTGAAAAAATCCATGCATGCCCCAACCACTGTATACTTTTTCGTGGCGAAGTGTTCAAGTCACTGGATAAATATCCCCGGTGTGGAGCCAGTCGGTACAAGAACAATGACCTTTACGGTGGGGACAAAGCCTCCATGGGGAAAAAGAGGAATAAGAAGGGTACAAAAAATATGGTACAAGAATCTCAGCCCTCAAAGAACACTCCATTAGGCAACGATGCAAAGTAGAGAAGAATTCCTGCCTTGGTAATGTGGTACCTGCCAGTGATCGACCGCTTGAGATGTATCTTCCTAAACCCTAAAGAAGCCGCACTCTTGACATGGTGGGATGATGAGCGCAAGGTGGATGATGATAAAATTACACACCTAGTTGATTGTAGTCAGTGGCAAAGGTTCGATGAGAAGCACAAAGAATTCAGCGATGACCCAAGGAATGTACGATTTGACTTAAGCACCGATGAAATAAATTCCTTCAATGAGAGGATGAGTGACCACAACACTTGGCCAGTGATCGTGACCATGTACAACATCCCAACGTGGTTGTGTCAGAAGAGAAAGTATCTTCTCCTCACTATTCTTATTTCTAGCCCTAAACAACTAGGCATTGATATAGACGTGTTCCTCGAGCCTTTGATGCAAGAAATGGAGAGGCTATGGAGGCATAGGGAGCCGATGTACGATGTGTTCTGAAAGGAGGACTTCATATGTAGAGCAATAATATTTGTTACTACCAATGATTACCTTATGTTGTTTGCTTTGTTTGGACAGATCAAAGGGAAGATGGGATGCCTGGTTTGATTGGATGGTACTACATAGGTGTACCTGGATGCATCCAAGAAGATAGTTTACCTAAAAAACCGATGCTTTTTAAAGACAAGTCATAAGTACCGCAGTAAATTGTTCTTTAGATTTTATGACAACACCCCAGAGATTGAACCCCCTCTAGAGAGACAACATAATGGAGAACACATGTACATAATGGTGAAAAACATACGCATTGTCTATGGAAAGAAGAATCCGGATGGGACGAACACAGATAGAAGCACACCTCCTGTCGAAGGCGTACCTTTTAAAAAACAATCGATCTTTTTTCAGTATCTACCTTATTGGCCAGACTTAGAGGTCCCCATGCCATTGATGCTATGCACATTCAGAAGAATGTCTTTGATAGTCTCATTGCTACCTTGATGGACATAGGCAAGTCAAAGAATGGTCTGAAAGTACGGAAAGACATGGTGCAGCTAAACATGATGCCATAGCTTCACCCGGTACCTGAGGCTAATGAAAAATACACTTTGCCCACAGCGTGCTTCAACCTAACACTAGACGAGAAGAGAGCTATATGCACTTTTCTGAGGGGGTCAAAGTCCCAACTGGGTTTTCAGCAAATGTGAAGAAGCTCATGTCGATGAAGGACTTGTCAATAACACATTACAAGGCTCACGATTATCATGTGATGCTGACAGTGTTTCTACCTATTGCAATCAGGGCTATAAAGCCAGAGTTCTTGAAAATGGCCATCACCCGCATGTGCTACTTCTTTTCAAAGATCTCATAGAAGATGATTGGCAAGCAAGAGCTGAGTGACCTACATGAATTTGTGGTGGAGACACAAAACCAACTAAAGATGTGTTTATCTCCTGCTTTTTTTGATATAATGTCACATCTCATGATTCACATGGTTCATCAGATACAGATGTTGGGCCCTTGCTACTTGCATGAAATGTGGTCCTACGAGCGGTTCATGTTGGTTCTAAGTCGATACGTGCATAATCGAGCATACCCAGAGGGCTCCATAATAGAGGGTTATAGTACTTAAGAAGTTGTCGAGTGCTGTCAAGAGTACCTAAAAGTATAGAAAGGGATTGGTAAACTCGATTCTCGTCACAAGGGTAGGCTAGCTGGGAAGGGCACTAGTTGTAGAAAAGTGTTCATCGACTATGATTACAAAGAGGTGAGTTGGGCGCATTACAATGTCTTATAGAGTACACAACTGATGCAACCGTACATTGATAAATACTTGGCTATCATTATGGAGGAGAGAAATGGTCGTTTGGATGATTGGGTCATGAAACAACATAAGCAACGACTAATTACATGGTTGAAGGACCAAAACATACTGCCTAGAGAAACCATAGACTCTATTACCATCAGTAGGTTGGTGGAGGGGCCATTAAGACAAGTGACATCTTGGAATCCTTATGACATCAATGGGTATACGTACTATACCCACATAAAGGATAGTAAATATGTGAACCAAAATAGCGGTGTTCGAATAGAGGCTCTCGATGGATTGGGGTGAAAGATCCAATACTTTGGCATCATTGAAGAGATATGGGAACTTGACTATGGAAGGAATATAATGGTGGCCCTGTTTCAATGCCGCTGGATCAAACAACACCAACTGAACGAGATCGGATTAGGAGTCCTAGACCACAAAAATCTAGGCTACCAAGATAACCCTTGGGTGCTCGCTTCATGTGTCGCACAAGTTTTTTATATGTCTGACCCACAAAGTAATCTCCCCTCGAAGAAGAAGACAAAGCACGTGGTTGCCTCTGGTAAACAACACATTATCGGAGTTGATGGCGTGAACGATGTTGAAGCTTATAATAACTATGATGAGATGCCGCTATTCACAGACTTTTCTAAGAAGATCAGTGTTGTGGAACAGAACCTACCTAAAGACATATTGCCATAGAAACAAAAATGTGTCAAGGGAAAAATCGTTACAGCGGGCTAGCTAGTTGTTGAACGTGGAGTGTTTGTGTAAGTGTGTGTTTGTAAGACTTCATTTATGCATGCATGAGACTATATATTTTATGTATACGTGTAAGACTATATATTTATGTATGTGTGTGAGACTATATTTATGCATGTGTGTGAGACTACCCTTTGCAACATCTAGATGAATTTATTTCAACATCCACTCTATTACTACTAAAATTTTATGAAATCACTTAACACTTTATGAAATGAAGAAATGGACAAAATAAAAGTACGAGATAGTGATGTGTTCAACAACTTTTATATTCATCACCTTCACAGCTGAAATCATTTAGTGGTTGAAAATCAGGTTTAAAGCTGTCATTTTCTGAAATTCAAAATTTGAATTGTACAAAATTAGTGACAAAGATATATGACTAGACTAAAATGATAGAGCATGATTTTAGAAAATTTTAGAAAAAAAAACCATCACATTTGGAGTTAGTATGAGAAAGAAAAACTAGTTACAAGTTTCAGCCACATATTAAAAAGAGAAATCACACTTGTTCATCATTGATCATCATGAACAGTTGTGATTTTTCTTTTTAATCTCTGGGTAAAATTTGTAACTAGTCTTTCTCCCTCATACTAACTTCAAATATGATGATTTTTTTCTAAAATTTTTTAAAATCATGCCCTATCAAGTTACTATATTGATTTAGTCATTCTTTTCATTTGATAAAGTTTGAGCAATTTAAATTTTCAAATTTAAAAAAATGACAAGTTCTAACGAGATTTTCAACAATTAAATGATTTGAGCTGAAAAAGTGATGAATACCAAAGCTGTATAACTCATCAAGATCTACAACTTTTATTTTGGTTATTTCTTCATCTGACAAAGTGATAGTAAACATTGTTCATAAATCCACATGTCTCTCGTATAGTTCATGAAACTATGAGTCATATGTGAATTTGTGAAAAATGTTTACTAATACTTTAGCACATGAAGAAGCGACCAAAATAAAAGTTGTAGATAGTGATGAGTTCAACAACTTTTATGTTCACGACTTTTATCGTTGAAATCATTTAAGGTTTTAAAATCTTGTGTGAAGTTGTCATTTATTGAAATTCAAAATTTCAACTGTTCAAATTTGGTCAAATAAAAAGATGATCAAAATAAAAGTTGTACATATTGATGAGTTCTATAACTTTGGTATTCATGAGCTTTTCATCTGAAATCATTTACTCTTTCAAAATATAGTTTCAAGTTAAAATTGTTTGAATTTTAAATTTTGAATCATTCAAACAAAGTCACATGACAAGATGACCAAAATAAAAGTTGTACATGTTGATGAGTTATACAACTTTTATACTTACAACATTTTCATTTTAGGCCATTTAATGTTCTAAAATTGTAGTCGAAGATTTAAAATTTAAATTTTTAAAATTCAAATTGTAGTCACATGACAAGATTGAGTTATGTTTATAACTTTTATGACTACAATTCTTTTTATATATATTTGTGCATATATAGAATAATACAAAATATTATATACATTTACTTTGTGTTTTTGTGATATAAAAAATACAGAATTAATAATTTAATAAAATAGAAAATATTTATACGGGCGGCTGAATCAAGAACCGCCCCTACAAATGCATTTGTAGGGGCGGCTGGATCATAAATCACCCCTACAAATCGTCTTGGATATAAAATCACGGGCGCTCGGGTGAACAATTGTTGAGCGCTCTCTTCTTCCTCCCGACGCCGTCAGGCTGCCCGACTATTTCCCATCGCTGCCACCGTCTCCGTGCCCTAGCCACCACTTTCTTCGCGTCGCTTCCTCTCACCTCCGCCGTCCTCCTGTGACAGCCTCCGTCGCCCACCATGCTTCCTCCCCCAAACGCCGCCTTCCCCAAGCCGACCGCCACGGCGGCTAGGGTTTGCGCAAGAGCTCACAATCCGCGTGGCTTCCGCTGCCCCGTCCTCGCCGGCCCTTGCGTGCTCGGCCGTGCGCGCGCATGAATTCTTCTCCCGCTCGCCCCCTCCCACCCTCTCGTGTGCTACATTTCCTCAGCGCGCGCACCGGTAGGGTTCATAGCACGTGCCGCCAGGTCTCTCCCCGTCCCCTGCTCGCTCGGGGCGCCAGTTCTCGCGCAGACGCTCGTGCACGCACGCCGCCGGATCAACGGCAGTGAAGGTCGCCCGCCTCCTTCCCCTCCCGCTTCCCCTTCCCAACGCTGAGGAAGATGGGCTGGCACCATCCCCTCCTGCTATCTTCGGTGTGACTTCCCCTAGCGGCACGGACTTGCCCGGCCCCTGTGACTTCCCGGCTGCGCGAACTCCCCCAGCGACCGCGTCCTATCTTAGTACGTGACTTCCCAGCGAAGCGAGCTGATCTGAACGCCTCCGCTCTCTGCTCCAGGTATGCCTCCGCTATCTGCTCTAGATCTGAACGCAACAATATACATCTGGGTCGTACTTTTGCCTTCCTAGTCTTGCTAGTTGCTAGTAGTATGCATGTTAGTTAAGGATACGTGTGTGTGTGGATTCTTGAGCATGTCAGTTCAGATAGTGATTGAGAGTGACACATTATTGATATAGAGTGACACATTTGCTCACTTGATTATCTTCCCATCGAGTCATGAACTCGTGTCTGTATGTACTTGAGTGGCTGGGTTAATAATTGCTATACTAGATTGATACTAGTGTCATATGAATGCCAGGCATCATTTAATTGTTCATACCAAACAAATTGTTGAGTTTTTGTCATCTTTAAATTCACAAGGAAAAAGAGTCAATCAATCAAGGATAAGTCAGACCTTGTCTCGTATTTATATTTGAACTTACCATCTGTATTATTTTACTTGCAAGCCTAGAATTAGAATCAGGACAGTGACCCTTTCCATTCATTTCAAGCTATTTTGTGATGTCAATGCATTTGACTTCTAGATGAATCCTGTCATGTATTTCTTTTTTGAATCTTAACATGCCTCTAACTGTGTTGGAATCATCCTTGGACAAGCACATGACACCGATGTTGACCTTTCTACTAGGGATCATCATATCTATGAAAAAATATCATAAATAGTTGCTATATAAGGAAGTAATTCATGAATCATGGATAAGGTATCTTGTGGAACAATGCATTCATGATAACAAGTAGATACTAAGTGATGAAAAGTAAAACTCTGCTTGGTTTACAGTAGTCTGTCTTCTACTAATATCCTGATAATATATATGTACTTTGCCTCTTAGTAAAATTGTTGAGGTTCAGTATACACTCTTGGACAGTAGACACTTATTATGCATAGCATGTTTGCTCGTATCAGCAAATGAGGTTCCTCCGTCTCCGATGTTTCTCTTCACCAGTTTAAAACATCCTGCTGCATTTGGCAGCACTATCCAAGTTAGAATTAAAACCATGTCTAAATAGTAAATACATCAAACATTAAAAACATGGTACAATCTCATTAGACTCTATTACTGTAAGAAAGGGAAATAATCTTGTAAAATTCAGATCTGATACTTGACTTAAATTGGAAAAGCCAGGATGGATGTCCAAAATTTTCTTTAGTTGCTGGTTTTTTCAAATATACAAAATAGTTAGCCAAACGAATCCTGAACTTAGTTATGCTGCTAAATCTGTACATACTGAAAACAAGTCTGTCAGCCACATTTGAAAGGGTCTGTATATGTGTCACTGGTGAATAGTTGTGCCTTTTCAGGTGCATCATAGGTCAACTTGTTATTTGGTGCTCTCTTTGTATCATTTATAGTATTGGATGTTTTCGTTGAGCTTTAACAAATGATTCCTTAAGTAATGTTTAGTTGATTCTGTCAAAAGAAAACGTACTCTTAATTTCTGCCTTGCTGTCCTACTACTACTCTACTACTCCATAGTCTCTACTCTCTACTACTATTCTCTCTTACTATGTGGTTGGTGGATACTAATCTTCTCTGTGCTTGCTGTCTGCTCCTAGTACTTGGTGGCTGCTGGACGGCTGCTCCTACTACTACTCTATACTTTCACTTTCACTTGAATGATTTTTTTACCTATGATTTTTGCTTACACTCTATGCTTCAATTTTTTATTTTCATTGCTTGCTGGTTGTCCTCCTCCTCTCTCTACTTACTACTACTACTACTTATTATCTTCTCCTAACTGTTGCTGCTTTCCTAACTGTTGCTGTTGGCTACTGGTTGTTGGTCTCCTACTACTCTTACTACTAGTGGCTGCTGGTTGGTCTCCTACAATTCTTATTACTACTACTTGCTACTACTACTACTACTCTACTACTATACTGTCCTCCTGCTCTTCTCCTACTACTCTACCACTCCTCTTCTACATGTTGTCATGTGCTCGTGTTATATCACCACTATTTACTATATTGGTTCACAAGACCTACACTTTTCCTTTTTCTTCTCCTCATCTCTATTTGTTCTCAGCTCGGTATACATATATGCATTTTGCATTCTCTCAGCATACAAGAAAATGTCCTTTCTACTACTACTTGTTGTCCTACTACTACTCTACTACTCCATAGTCTCTACTCTCTACTACTATTCTCTCTTACTATGTGGCTGGTGGCTACTAATCTTCTGTGTGCTTGTTGTCTACTCCTAGTACTTGGTGGCTGCTCCTACTACTACTTGCTACTCCTACTCCTACTCTATACTTTCACTTTCACTTGAATAATTTTTTCACATGTGATTTTTGCTTACACTCTATACTTCAATTTTTATTTTCATTGCTTGCTGGTTGTCCTCCTCCTCTCTCTACTTACTACTACTGCTACTTATTATCTTCTCCTAACTGCTGCTGCTTTCCTAACTGTTGCTGCTAGCTGCTAGTTGCTGGTCTCCTACTACTCTTACTACTAGTGGCTGCTGGTTAGTCTCCTACAACTCTTATTACTACTACTTGCTACTCCTACTACTACTCTACTACTCTATTGTCCTCCTGCTCTTCTCCTACTACTCTACCACTCCTCATCTACATGTTGTCGTGTGCTCGTGTTATATCACCACTATTTACTATATTGGTTCACAAGACCTACACTTTTCCTTTTTCTTCTCCTCATCTCTATTTATTTTCAGCTCGGTATACATCTATGCATTTTGCATTCTCTCAGCATATAAGAAAATGTCCTTTCTACTACTACTTGTTGTCCTACTACTACTCTACTACTCCATAGTCTCTACTCTCTACTACTATTCTCTCTTACTATGTGGCTGGTGGCTACTAATCTTCTATGTGCTTGCTGTCTGCTCCTAGTACTTGGTGGCTGCTGGCCGGCTGCTCCTACTACTACTTGCTACTCCTACTACTACTCTATACTTTCACTTTCACTTGAATGATTTTTTCGCCTGTGATTTTTGCTTACACTCTATACTTCAATTTTTTATTTTCATTGCTTGCTGGCTGTCCTCCTCCTCTCTCTACTTACTACTACTGCTACTTATTATCTTCTCCTAACTACTGCTGCTTTCCTAATTGTTGCTGCTGGCTACTGGTTGCTGGTCTCCTACTACTCTTACTACTAGGGGCTGCTAGTTAGTCTCCTACAAATCTTGTTACTACTACTTGCTACTCCTACTACTACTCTACTACTCTATTGCCCTCCTACTCTTCTCCTACTACTCTACCACTCCTCTTCTACATGTTGTCGTGTGCTCGTGTTATATCACCACTATTTACCATATTGGTTCACAAGACCTACACTTTTTCTTTTTCTTCTCCTCATCTCTATTTGTTCTCAGCTCGGTATACATATATGCATTTTGCATTCCCTCAGCATACAAGAAAATGTCCTTTCTACTACTACTTGTTGTCCTACTACTACTCTACTACTCTATAGTCTCTACTCTCTACTACTATTCTCTCTTACTATGTGGCTAGTGGCTACTAATCTTCTCTGTGCTTGCTGTCTGCTCCTAGTACTTGGTGGCTGCTGGCTGGCTAGTCCTACTACTACTTGCTACTCCAGTACTACTCTATACTTTCACTTTCAATTGAATGATTTTTTTGCCTATGATTTTTGCTTACACTCTATACTTCAATTTTTTATTTTCATTGCTTGTTGGCTGTCCTCCTCCTCTCTCTACTTACTACTACTGCTACTTATTATCTTCTCCTAACTGCTGCAGCTTTCCTAACTGTTGCTGCTGGTTGCTGGTCTCCTACTACTCTTACTACTAGTGGCTGCTGGTTGGTCTCCTACAACTCTTATTACTACCACTTGCTACTCCTACTACTACTCTACTACTATACTGTCCTCCTGCTCTTCTTCTACTACTCTACCACTCCTCTTCTACATGTTGTCTTTTGCCATCATCTGCTGCTCGATGTTTGCTAAGCAGCTGTTGCTTTTTTGCCAAATCTCCTCTCTCCTCTCCCCTCCTTTGTTTTGTCGATGATGAAATTGTCCAAGTCCATACATTATATGGAATATGAGCTAATGATCAAGAACTTATGAGGAACATGGCATCATTAGCAGCCGCCCCTACATTACCTTCTCCTCTCTTCTCTGTTATGATGCCTTGATGCTCTAAGTTCATGATCAAATGATGATTGACATGTTTCTAAGGCCTCTACTACTGCTACTACTCGTTTTTTGATATATTGTTGTTTTATTAGACTACTTTGGTTTATAGACCTTTTTGATTTCTTATACCTTCTCGTGTACCTAAAGCACACTTTCTTGCATCTATTAGAACAAAGCATGAAATAATGTCGCAGACACCAGAAAGTGTAGCCCGATGCCCCGAGCATGATGCGCAACCAACCTATGAGGAGCAAGCACTAGAGGACCAGCTTACTCAGGAACAGTTCGATAATGAGTTAGAAAAGGATCTAGAAGTGATGTTTACTCGGGAGCAGTGTGACGAGAAGGAAGGGGGAGCAGAAGGAAGAGCAGGAGAGACTGCTGAAGGGGAAGAAGAAGAGGATAATGATGATGATGACTCAGAAGAGGGATATGTAAGTCCCGAGGATCCTTTCCCACATGAAGCCAGAAGGAGGCCAACGGAGGAAGATTTGGATAAGGATTTTGACCCAAACGAGGAGGTAGGGAAAAAGCCTTAGCTTGTAAATTTAGCTAAAGCTTTGGCTGTGTTACCTCTGCTAACACTTTGACCTATCATATATACAGGTCCCTCCTGAAACTCGAAAAGACGATGTCGACGTCTGTGACATCTTGCTGGACAAGACAGAGTAGAGGAAAGGAGAGTAGAGGCAATAGCCACAGAGACGGACATTGAGGCCTCTGCTCCATAACCTCAACACATAACCATGACTACCAAGCCTAAGAGAAAATGAGGGATAGAAAAGAAAATCAATATCCAAATAAGGTATGCTATGTGATAACGGAGGTCGGGCCAGCAGGAGAGATCCTTGAGCCGAAGAAATTAAGAGAACGATTTAGTAATGCGATCGGGGCCCTAGTAAAAGATAAATTGAACCCAACAATCCCTAACTGGAAAGAGGTACCAGAAAATAAAAAGGATGAACTATAGGATAGGCAGCTGAAGCTCAATTTTAGATTTCCGGAGGGTAAGCACGAACTGGTAAAAAAATGCTTTCAAGATGATGGAAGAGTCATTCCGACGTTGGAGGTCGGAGCTCAACAAGAAGTATATCCAAAAGGGGTTAACTCCCTTCAACGAGTTCGGTAATATAACTCCTAGTCAATAGGAGGAGCTCATGGCTCAGAAGACTTCACCAAGAGAACTTGCATTAGTTGCGAAGGCGCTGGAGAAGCAATGACTGTCTACGGAGCCACGGATATTAATGATGCCATCGGGAGAACTGGCATTAGTTGGTAGCCCTCCAAAAGTTCCTAGCAGCCAAGGTTTCACTGCAGCCACAACCCCCGTCAATCGTATATGGGAACCAACTAGTTGCACCTTGGTGTTTCTCAGCGGCCGACAGGACATTGTGATGGAGGTGGCAACGGGTGTGGCACATCCTCCTGGTGGCTTACACCATAATAATAAGATACTGCCGGACTACACTAGGGTCGAGGTGCATACCGTGAAGCCCAAATTCATGCAGTGGAGGATAGACTACGCAACTCCCGAGGGGCTAGTGTTACTCAAAGACGTTATGGGGCATTTCATCCCCTAGCACAAACAAGATATTATATTGACTACTTCGCCGCATCCCCCCTCTCCCAAATTTGGAGCGAGTTGTTTAGGTCGGGGAGATATTTTCACTGTCTCGTGACCACCACATTCTTGAGATGCCACATTCTTCCTCGCCTCCTAGCGAGCATGTGCCTGATAAGCCACAACCTTCTCCAGCTCGTACCAAGCAAGTGTATGATGAGATGCCACAGTCTTCTCAATAAGCATAGCCGATACATAAATAATGAGTGCCTCCTGAAGAAGGTGATGCACAAGAAGATGAGGATGTGCCTGAATAGGAACTTTGAAGAAGCATCCAATTACCATAAGACCAGTTTATGTTCCGATGAAAGACATCTCGTTGGTGCACAAGTGGTATTCCCATGACCAGTTCAAGCCTAAGAACCAAGTTAAAAAAGTCACATCACGGGGTTCTGAGGAGGCTGTCACTAGCAAACTCCACCAAACAGCAAAGCAGTATCCAAATGTTGATGCCTTCAAATGGTCAAAGGATTACCCGAAAACATATGAAAGAGGCAAGTCCTTCCTACCAAATCGGGACATCCAGCATGCTTCCCCACTGGCATATTTGGAAGCCCAGCTGGGAAAATTGTCTTTGACTTCAATGACATGTAGACATGGTTTCACCTCGGAGCAATAGAGATGAATCTAATTTGCACGTGGTGCCTATAAGTCCTTGTCCTCCCGATGTGATATGAATGTAATCTTTGAATTTTGTTGCAACTAACCCACGCCGTGATTTATAGAATGCAAGTGCACATTGTCAAACAAATACCAAGTGTGAAAGTTGGGTATATAGACCCTCAAGTTATAGCACAAACAAATTTTAATTACCCTAAACAGTGGAAACTGAATGCCAAAGAGCTAGCTGTTGGAAAGACTCTTCGGGAGAAAGAGCACATCTATATGGCGAAATTAAGGGAAGAGTCCCTTAAGGTTTCGGCATACATTGCCCTGGCTTTTAAAATTCTCCAACAGCACTCTACTATATGGCTACCATACAACTTCGAGTAAGTTCAACTCTATATTTAAAGCTTTGTTCGATATATTTTATTTGATGTAAAAGAGCTTATCTAGTTCTATGATTAAATCCATGCAGCAACCACTGGATTTGTATAGGCGTCGATGTCGGGAGGAGCATGGCATGGGTCTTTGATTCAATAGATAGGGACCCAGTGACATATAAAGACTTCATATCGATTCTCAAGACATATACATATCGACAATCCTCATTAGCTTATATGTTTGTATACATACTTATAACGTTCACTTTTGGATACTAACAAGTTGTATTTGCTAAAATAATTCAAACATGGCATTTAGGTTCTATGTCACTAAACATCACGGAACGCATGATCCAGTAAGAAAGGAAAAGCTGGCTATAAAAATACTATGTGCGGTAAGTGTAACTTACTTCTTCAGTACTCCATTACATGACTGTTAAAAGCATTACTTAATATTTTCATATGCAAAACACACAGTGCCCCAAGCAGAAGCCTGGGAGTGTACATTGTGGATACTATGTATATTTTATGATGAGTAACACCGGTGCCTACAGGAGACACCCCTTAAGGGTAAGTTTGAACCTCGTCACCCGTAGTATAAAAACTTCGTACATGGTATGAAATACTAAACCGAAACTTGTTCTCTTATAGTGGAAAGAAAAGAAAGAAATGAAAAGAGACCCATACAAGAATGACCAACTCTTAGAGCTCGTCGGCGACCTTTGCAACTTCGTATTGGACCAGATTGTACACGTCAAAGGCACCTACCATAACCGAGAGTCTGACTTGGGTAGAAATCCTCAGTACCAACACCTTCGTGAGACTAAAAGGCTAGCTCTAGGACGTTGATAACAATGTGTATGGAATTTGACATTGGTTTTACCTTGTGAATTATGTCTATTTAATGATGGATTGTATATATTCTTGTGAATTGAACTTGCAACTGTAGTTTATATAATATTTTTGTGCTTGTAGTTTATATAATAATCTTGAGTGAACGCGGTTCGGAACATTGGTCGCGGGGCGTTCGGTGGGATTATCTCGCTTTCCTCGCTCATGTTGGTCGCTGGGCGTTCGGCAACGCGAACGCTGGATGGAATACGGGGAAACAAACAGTGTTCTGGTCGAATTTGAATTGTAAATTTGAATTTTTTTTACGAAAAAACGTACTGTAGGGACGGTTCTAGACTGAACCGCTCCTACAAACAGATATTATAGGGGCGGCTGGTACTACAGCTGCCCCTACAAATCGATTTATGGGGGCGGCTGTAGTATCAGCCGCCCCTACAAATCAATGTGTACGGACTAGTCTGGGAACCGCTGCTACAAATACATAATTTGTAGAGACGGTTTGTTAGGAGCGGCTGGCTAAACCATCCCTACAAATGGTCTTAAGCCGTCCCTACAAAACGTTTATGTAGTAGTGTTGAGCTTTGGTTCTGGAAGGAGGTATGTCTGGTTTGTGGCTCCACCTAATGGAGTTGTAACTTGTAATTCATACTTTGTCGAACAAAGAGAGTCCGGCTTCTAGAAAGAACTTAGAAATATTCCCGGAGAATATGAATGTAAATGTGCAATCCTCAATTTACCAATAATTTGTGCAATTGATCTTCTATAATATAGGAAGGAAGCAATGGCAATGGCGTACGTGCAAACGTACGTACGAAGCACGCCGACGAGCACGAGGAACGAGGAACCCGGCCGGCGTCTGTACTGTGTCAACCTGCGGGAACGTTTAATTTGTGACACTAGCGACTCCAGTGCAGGGCTGCTGACATGAGACCTGTCGGCTTTCCAGAAGCCGATATGATCTCTGTAAATAAAAAATGTTATTTAAAAAAAAACTTCGCCGCACGGGATCATGCACGCCAGTCTCCCACATAATACAACAGAAGATTCTCCGCAATCCTAGTTCCGTTCCGTTGCATTTGTGACGTCATTGGTGGTACGATCGAACCAGTTCAATCAATGGAAAAAGGAAAAGGATTAGCAGCAGGTAGGTAGGTCTCAGAACTCAAGACTCGTGCAGTCGTGCTTGCTGCATGCTCTAGATGATTTCGTAAATAAATATGAGCGACTAGTTTGTGGAGGTAATTGCAAATTTTCCGCTGCTTTGAACCGGTCATTTCAAAGCTTGCCAATAGTGCTGTGTTTAGTTCGCGAAATTTGAAAATTTGGCTACTGTAGAACTTTCGTTTTTATTTGGCAATTAGTGTTTAATCATGGACTAACTAGGCTCAAAACGTTCGTCTCGCGATTTTCAATCAAACTGTGCAATTAGTTTTTTTCGTCTACATTTAATGCTCCATGTACGTATCGCAAGATTCGATGGAATGGCTACTGTAGCACTTTTTAAGAAAGTTTTTGGAACTAAACACAGCCTAGGTATAAAATGGAAATATACCACCAGGACTGTTACTCGAGTGCATTATACTCTTGTGAAAAAACAAAAAAAAAACAATAGAAATTTTTCAAAATGCCCCCATTGCATTTTGTGACTACTATATATACATGATGAACCAACCGGCGTGCACACTAAAAAAAACATGCGGCGCGGCCCTTAGTGTGTTGTACGCACAAATAAAGAAAAGTTAAGGCCATTTATTTATTTAAACATAATTTATAAAATCTAATAAACCGATGTCTCCGAATATCATTAGCTAGCCTTGGTTAGCTTGAGGAAGGTGGCTGCAATATCCAGGTCCAGGATGTGTGTAGTGCAACACACGCCTTCGACGTACACGCGCACCGCGTTCTAAAACCTGATTGTATCTGTTAGCGACGCAGATCGCTGCACCAATAAATCTGAATCGTGATCGAGTAAATTGGTGATATTGTTAAATCTAGTAAAACTAAACATAACAAGATCGATAACTTTGATTAATATTAAATCTAGCAAGGAGGTCGAAAAATGATGCAGCCTTGCTAAACAAGATAAAAATCGATAACTAACTCATACCAAGATGTGTAAGAGGTCAAACGATGCAACTTTACAAATAATGATACAAGTCGTGACGGTACTGACAAACAAACCGGAGATCAAAAACCGAAGCAGCCTTGCTTACTGAAGAACTCGCTGAGATCTACCTTACTTCTACTCCTAAGGGGTGGCATGAAAGTCGAAAAAGATAATTGAACGGGTTGTTTGATTGATTGAGATATTCATTACAATAGCCGGGGTATACTATTTAATTATACCCAAGGCTTAAACCTGAGTCCTCCTGATAGAACAAGACTATTGCAAACTTGGAATAAAAGAAAATATCCTAAATTAAGATAACTTGGACTTCACCCTTTTCTTTCTATGAAGTTCGACATGTCTTTGCCTTGGCCGCTTCCGTCCTTTCTATCAGTAGAATCCGAGTCTGGTCTGATGATGACATCATAGTTGATTAGCCGATTCCGATACCGATCGGATTAGCCGATTCCATAGACATCGTGGTCTCTCTAACGAATCCCCCAAATATGGGGTTCCCGCGTCTCCATTCAAAATCTGATGTAAATAGGAACCGACCAACCACCTCCTATAAAAGGAGGGAGAGCCCCCCCCCCCCCCCCCAACAAGATACAACATATACAAGGAGAAGAGCTATACCACACTTGAGGAATAAGAGGACCACTCCTAGGGCTTAGGCCCTTGCTAGCTAGAGTTGAGTAGTAGTGAGAGATGTGAGGGAGAGTACGTGGAAGTGCCGAACTTGTCGGTAATCTCCCCAAGCTTGTACCTCGACGAACACCTATGATATACCTTGACGGATTCTTCCGCTAAGTGAGTGTTGGTGATTCTTAAGGTATTAAGTCTTTTGATTAGCTAAACTTTACTCTTATTTACTTGCGGGTTCATCGTCCGTTCTCATAACAGATACTCTAGTAGAGGGCCCTAATGAAGATGGATAACCATGTACGACACTAGAGTAGTAGTTGATAGCGTTGTCGTGGTGTCTAGCTAGGCTAGGGGCTACCTTCATTTGTCTCATGCCCCATAGTTGAGGGGTAGGCGATAGGTGGCGACAACCCTGTCCATCCCCCGTAATCCCCCACGTTCATTTCAGCATAGAGCTACAGACCAGCATCGCCTGGCAGACCAGGTGCAATCCGGTGCCCGAAGTAAGCAAGTAATAATAGAGTTTATCTTTCCATAGACCCTAAAGCCATAGGAATCCTTCTCTACTCTCGCCAACTCTATCCTTGTGTTGTCCTTGGACAAATTAGCTAGAAGAGTATCTTCGTTTCCAGTGGAAAATACGATACCCTGAATACTTCCGGGTGAAGTTCTACAACGGTAATTCCGTACGCTTGTGGATTATTTTTGTATGCATTAAGAAATACCAACAGGCTCAAGTTTAGGCTCTAATAGATAGTCTGCGTCTCTAGGGGGATTATATGAGGGCTGGGTTGCATAGTTGTCATCGGGGCTAATGGTATCTGCATCCCCTGGTGGAATGTCTTTGCTATTGGGTCCTTATCATGGTTATCATGAGCAGAAAAAGTATGGTGGGATCACACATATTGGATCTAAAGCAGCAAACTCATCAGTTTCTTTAAGACAACTATCAAACACCCCTACAATAACTTTGCATTGCATCTAATCCTTATACATTTCAAACAAGTCATGCATCTGAAAATCATTTTCAAGTCTTATATCTTCGCACATCCTTTTGTCAAAGAACCATACACTTGGAGACTAACTACTGGACCATTGGAACTCATTGCGTAGGCTTGTAACAACAAATCAAATAAAAATGAACCTACTTCAACATCCCACTTAATCGTGCATCCCTTTGTGTATAATTTTCTACGTCTCTGGTACAGAATCCTTCTACTTTAATCTCTAGTGAGAACAACAAAACCCTAGCAACAAACAAAACGATCCCCAAATTGAGTCAATCATTAGTGGTCTGCATCCCAAGCCAACCTACTAGCGGCGAGCTCATACCAAACAAAAGGAGGTACAAGATCCATACACGCCCTCGTCATCCGCCATCTCTAGCTAGCGGCAAGTGTTGGTATATTTTAGACGCACATAGATAAATTCACAAGCATACAGATACCGCTGTAGCTTTCACCCAGAAGTATTTCAAGTATCGTATCCACAGGAAAAACGTGTGAGATTAACTACAGTCTAACTTAACTAGGGGTAGCAACAAGGTTAAGGATAAACAGGAGCGTAGAGAGGACTAGTAAGATTTTCTAATTCTGACTGGGGTAAGCTATGTCTTCTACTATTTAGCTGGGGACATTATTAAGGAAAGACACCATCAGAGGATGTTTTCCATAGTAGCCGGGTCCTACTTGGCCTATAGACGGGGGTGGACTACAAAGGACTCAACGAGGCTATATAGTCACCCTCGCGATCTACCACCGGTATGGAATGCAGGGTACATCCATGATTAACCTAAGTCTAAGCACCATGCTTACACTTACGATTAATACTTAACCTATGGCCAATAGATTAAAGCACTCAAAAGAGTCGCAAACCTGAAGAACAATATAAACACGATACTTACTTGAATCAAAAGTTGATTACTAGAGAAATCATAGATGCAAGCTCAAGTAGAACTCGAATCCACCAAGGTACAAGTCATAGAGAGAGCACCGATAGGCTGGCACTTCCTCCAAACTCTTTTCTCACTCTTTATCTCACTATTTCTAATTACAAGGCTAGATCCTATGGAGGACTAATCTTCTATTGATAGCTGGCTCTGATCCTGATAAGAAGGATATAAATTAGGGTTTCAGGATGGCTCTCCTGGAGGGTGTACAGGGGCATATATATAGGGGGTAGCATCAAATCTGGACCCTCGAATCAAACTGACCTTGAGCAACGGTGTAGATTTAATATTTAAGGCGGTGGGAAACTGACATACGAAGTAGGGGCTGACTAGTGGGCCCCTAGACTGGCCTAGTGGTGGGGCTGGCCAGCCCCACCTGTCAGCCTCTTGGCTTGATCTTTGGTGGGTTGCCTTCTGGATGGTTCTAGAGTCTTCCAATGTCGGCTTCGTCACGGATAAACGTGATTTGCTTTGACAAATAGGTCTTCCTTGCTGGTTTTCTGATTAAATCCTCTTGCAAACATAGATTCATCAAAACTTGTGGAATTTATTAGTTGAAACCCCTAGACCTATGTTTGGTAATGGAATTAAGTATATATACAGGTTATGTTGATGGTTTATGATTGATGTTAATGACCGTCAACAGTAAGCCAAGCGGATCACCCATTGCGGTCAATAGGGTGCATCGCAACACGCTTCGGGCTTGGTCCTTGTGGCCGCTGCCATCTATGCCACCAAAGTTGAAGTCATCGTCGTCGGGGTTAGGGTTTGGGATGAGTGTGAGTGAGAGGAGGAGAAGAAAGGGAGCGCGGCTGCATCGTTGCCCTTATCCACTTGACCTGTGGGCAGCTGCGTTCATACAGAAATACGGCACCGGCATATACGCATGCAACTAGGCCTAAGTCGTCCCCAAGCATATTCCATGCCGTTCGTCCGAGGGATGCATAGTTGTAATGGTATGCTTCCAAATAGATGAATAGTAATGGTACTTCTCCAAAGTTCAAAAATTATAATGGTACCAATCCAAAAAAAAACTTTTTCGGCGGTACAGAAGGGATGCGATCTAGGCAGGAGATGACATAGAGGGACGTGAGGTCCATGGGGCATGGAGCGGTGGACAGGGTGGGCCTGCAGAGGCAGGCGTGTTGGGCATCCGGTTCGAGCCGGTAGGATCGGACGGCTAATAAGGAGTGACCGTGGATTAACAAGAAGATGGGTGGAGGAAACGGGAGGAGACTGATCAACTACAGTGCCATCACCAAGTGTAAAGATCTTTCTATAGATCCCTTTTGGTCATAAGTAGTAGTACTATGTCTTAGCAGTGGCAACCCAAACTTGTGTGTGAACATCATTGAATTCGAGAATTTTTGTGATCAAAGTATCTATGTATCCAATCCTACACACATTGTTTTGCGGTACTCGCTCGAGTTGGACTACACTAGGAACATACATATCCCAATCCAGTTCCACACATATATACCGACCAGATCTACAACTTTGTATTTGAAAAAAAATCACTTAAGATCGTTTTGGTACCGAAATATGCGATATTAGTTTTAGATTTAAAATTTTTAAAATTTTAAAATGATCTCGGATGAAGAAATATTATATATAAAAGTTGTAGATCTCGACCAGATCTACAACTTTTTAGTTGACAATATTTTCATTTGAAGTCGTTATGGTCATCAAATGGGTAATATAAAATATTTGAAAGTGATGTTAAAAGGAAAATATCTCATCTCTAGTCACATGTGATGGTGTAGCCTAGTGGTGGGGAGGGTTTGCATACCAGAGGTCATGGGTTCGAATCTCGGGAACGCCGCACACACGCATAATCGTGTGAAAAATTGTGTGACTTATGATGACGGAATGGAGCAAAGAAATATAAAAAGAGAATTCATTGACAAAAAAAAGATGACTCTACTAGCTAGTGGCAAAGATAAAAAGTCCTTTAAAAAAGGTGTATCTCACTCTCCACTTGCCAGAGAGGGGAGGAGAAGGAGGAGGGTGTGGAGGTGAGTCTAGAGGTGCATTTGCTTTCACACACCGAGGCGATATGGTAAACACAACAACACAATTGGAAAAGTATGAACTTATTTGCCATGACTGTAGCAAGGGTTGCACCAAAGCGGTCCATAAAGTGTGCCAACTACGTTACATGATGCACACGCTTATTTGTGTATTTGGAGTTTTGTACATATTCAGTTCGTAGTTGTTTGAATTTCAAACATTTTCTACACGAATATTTGGAGTTCATCGTTGAGAATCACCATGGGGCACAATCAATACAACCATATATCTCATGCTTGCTCGAGAAGAAGCCAGCAGAAGGGAAATCTTCGATGTAATATAATAAATAATAAGGTTCAGGGCTCAGGCTATAGCTACACGTACAGCGGTACAGGTCGTCGTCAAGCAGCAAACTGACACATGGCGGTGACACTGCCGATGCAACTTGCTTCAGCCTGTTCGGTTGGCTGGTTCGTATTGTTGCTGGTTCGTGAAGAAGTACTGCTGGTTGGTTTGTGTGAGAGAAAAATACTATTCTGGCTGAAAATTTACGATCGTTTATGACAAGCCACAGCCAAACGAACAGGCTGATCGTGTCCTTCTTCATTACTTAGCTCCACTGTGCTATAATGAAACGTGCATGTCTGAGCTTATTGCATTGCATCAGTCGGAAACGCGCGACAAATCGGGGATCGAGCAGTAAGGATGCAGGTTTTGATGGGTTGACCCAACTACCCAGTACCCAAACAAACTAAAAACAGTGTTTGAGATTGCTAACCACACATTCCACGTGGTCTAAACTAAAAACAGTGTTATATTACCCTACAGAGTCGATCCAATAAATTTTCGGGTAAGTCTGGGTTTCAACGGTGGGTCAGTGGGTAACTCATGTTAGGATCGATGTGTGTATCTTTCTGTGTAACTCGTAGATCCGGGTAGACTCCTCGCCTTTCTCTGTTGCAGCGCATCGGCAAGCGTAGATGCCGGTGCCGTGGCACTGTAGTCATCCAGCGCAGTGGAGATGTAGTCCAGTGGCGCCGGCGGTGACCCGTAGTGGTACGGTAGTGATCCTGCAGGGGCGACGGTGGTGGCGGGGCACATCCCGTCGCTGGCAGCAGCTCTTTGGATCGGTTTAGGGTTACTATAGGTGGGTGTGGCGGCTCACGGCAAACCTCATTGTTCGAGCCATCATCCCCACCTTCTTTTTATGTGTGCTGTGCGACAGGGGCCCACCAACCGGATTAGGATTGGGCTCCCCCGATCAGAGAGCAGAGATAAGGGTCCTAGGCCTATTGGTGGAGATCAACTAACATTCTCCCCCTTTATCTCATTCCATCTTTCACTTTCATATCATTTACTTTTGTTCATTCCATTACAGATTAGCGCATAGAGCATGTCTTATCGTCACGGTCCATTGCCGATAGACTTAACAGCTACAACACACAACTCTGTTCTGAAATAGATACTTATCTTTAGGCCTTCTTTTGTCCAAGAATATTTTAGGCTTTCCCTTAAACCCAAGCTAGCTACATGTTCTCTGAACACCATGTTCTCTGAACATATTAGGTGGTAAGCCTTTTGTAAGCGGATCCGCGAGCATATTTTCTGTACTTATATGCTTAAGACTTATGACTTGATCCCGGACTTTATCTTTCACAACATAATACTCTATGTCAATGTGTTTGGCAGCACCACTTGACTTATGTTGTGAGCATCCTTTACTGCCAGATTATAATCGTAGTATAACTTTAGTGGTCTATAGATGTCGTCAACCACCTTCAAACCGGGTATGAACTTCTTTAGTCAGTTCACCTGCCCGTTGCCTCATAACACGCTACAAACTGTCATACATTGTGGACGATGTACTGACGGTTCGCATTGAGTTTTTCCATGAAATAGCTCCCCTTTGCGAGATGATAGAAAATCCATGTCTGGATATGCATTCACTCTCGTATAATCAGAATCTGAATATCCCACCATGTGGAGTGAATCAGATCTTCTATATGTCATCATGAGGCCTTTCGTTCCTTGCAAATAATGCAAGACTTTCTTTACTAATTTTAGTGTTCTATTCCAGAATTGCTCTGGAATCTGCCAAGTAAAACCCGGTAACAAATGCCAAGTCAGGGCGCGTACATACTTGAGCATGTTGCAAGCTTCCGACAGCTAAAACATATGGAACCACTTTCACTTTATCGATTGAGCTCATATTGGTTCCTAGGGCATTTAAAATCTCCATATCTGTCGCACTTGACTATAGGAGCAGGTGAGGGACTACATTTGTGCATACTGAATTTCTTTAAGATCTTTTCCATATATGCCTTTTGTGACAGTCATTATACCCTTTTTCTTCTATCTTGGTGAATCTCGATCCCTAGAACGAACGAGGCTTCGTCAAGATCTTTCATATCAAGTTTTGAAGACAAAACTTCTTTGTCTCCTGTAGTAGACTGACATCACTACTAGCAAGTAAGATATCATCTACATACAGGACAAGGAAGATAAACTTCCCATTCTTAAACTTTGCATAGACACAATTGTCCTCTACATTCTCTTTTAAAACCCAAAATTCTGTATTGACTGATCAAACTTCAAGTACCACTGTCTTAAAGCTTGCTTTAATCCATAAATGGATTTTTTTAGACGGCATCCCATTCGTTCTTTTCCTTCCATGATAAAACCTTTCGGTTGTGCCATGTAAACATTTTCCTCCAAGTCTCCGTTGAGAAATGCCGTCTTTACATCCATCTGATGTAATTCTCAATCGTAATATGCCATTAATGCCATTATGATTCTGAATGAAACTTTACATGAGACTGGAGAAAAGGTCTTATTGTAAACAATCCCTTCTCTTTGCATAAAGCCTTTTGCCATAAGTCGCGCTTTATATTTCTCTATATTCCCTTGAGAGTCAAGTTTTGTTCTGTAGACCCATTTACAGCCTACTGTTTTGGCTCCTTTAGGAATTATTTCTAAATCCCAAACTTTATTGGCATTCATCGATTTCATTTCATCTTCCATGGTCTTAAGCCACTTTGATGAATGATCACTTCTCATGGCTTCTTCAAATGAGGTGAGATCATCCTCCATTTGAAATTCCTTAGTGTTGTACACTTCATAATCAGTAGGAATAGCTGATTTACTAACTCTTTGAGACCTTCTAGGGGCCTCCATATTTGGCACAACTTTTGTTTGAGGCTGTTGTTGCTCCCCCTCATGTGTGGCAATAGGTTCTATAGGATCCTGAGGAACAGGTTTCTCATCGTCATTCATTGTTGCCACAGGTGGGATAACAATAGGTGCTGGCACCACAGTATCTAGCACTGTCGGTGCAGCTATAGCAGGTAGTGAGAAAAATAGCTCATGAATCATTGGAGTGGACGCATACACCCACTTCACTTCAAGGACAATTTCTCAAGCTACCATGCTCCCCCTCATCTTTTCATCCTCTAGGAAAACAGCGTGTCTCATTTCCATAAACTTTGTATGTCTCTCTGGACAGTAGAAAACGAAAACCTTTTGACTTTTCTGTGTAGCCAAACAAATGGCAACTTACTGTTTTGGGATATAACTTTCCAATGTTTGGGTTAAACACTTTAGCCTCAGCAGGGCTCCCCACATTCATGGAAGTGGTTTAGTGAGGGTACTCTTTCTGTCCACAACTCATACGGTGTTTTGGGCATCGACTTACTTGGTACTCTTTTGAGAGTATGAATGGGGTTTTTAACGCCTCCATCCATAGGCTCAACTATAAGGTGGAGTAACTTATCATACTGCCCACCATATCCATCAGGGTACGATTGATTCTTTTAGTTACTCTATTCTATTGAGGTTCGCCCGGTGTAGAATACTAAGCTACTATGCCATTCTTTTAGGGTATGCTAATCGTAGTACTCCTCCACGGTCAGACCTGACTATCTTAATCTTTAATATCTTAAATTTATCCAATACATCTTTTCTTTCTTTGATTGGATAAATATAGCCATAATGGGAGTAATCATCTATGAATGTTATGAACGAATCATAACCATCCACACTCTTTACAGGAAAACCGACCACAGATGTCAGTGTGGATAATCTGTAAAATTCCTATGCTTCGTTTGTCATCTTTCTTTATATACTTTCCTTTTATGCATTCTCTGCATTGTTCTTAATCTGAGAGCTCTAATGGAGGAAGAATATCATTCTTAACTAGTCTTTCTATTTTCCCCCTCGAAATATGGCCTGAACGATAGTGCCATGATTTCGATGACGCATTGTGAGCTCTCTTATGCCACCATTATTAGAGTGACTATCTGTCACTAGCTGCTTTATCAGCTGGATAGCACATGTCTTTGAAGAGCTAGTGAACTGACTCTTTATTCTATCGAGGTACTCGGTGATCGTGTCACACTCTGCGATTGAGCCCACAATTGCAAGCTCAATCATGTTCTTTATCATAGCCAAACTTTTTCTTGTTGGTAGTGATTCATTTTCTATGCCCAAAGAGTCATAGGATATCTTTTGGAAATCAAAATCCCTTTCTTTAGTTGTCCAAGTGGCATCATTCTCTTTTGTCTCCCTCATCGGTGCCACAAACTCAGTGGAACATGGTGAGGTGATTACCCAGTCCACCTTAGACAAGATGAAAACCAGGTCAAAACTTTTTTTAACATAAAATTAATATCATTTGCATGCCTTGATTCCAACGTTGGTCAAAATCAAAACATACAATTATTCTTATACACTAATTCTACATCACCGTTGGGCAGAAATAGAATTAATGCATAAATCTTTAACTTTCACAACTGTTCTTACACACTAATTCTACATCACCGTTGGGCAGAAGTAGAATTACTGCATAAATCATTAAAATTAACATCTGTTCTTATATACTAATTCTACATCACCGTTGGGCAGAAGTAGAATTAATGCATAAATCATTAACATTATGATATTGTTATTAACAACGTTGGTCAGAAAACAACAACATCATAATCATATCTAAACTCTTTTTCTCCAATTAAATACCATATTGATTCAAAATAACTGGAGAATCAACAATTTCTTTAGCAGCAGAAAAACTTTCTTTTGCTCCAATTAAATATTACG
The DNA here is from genome assembly GCF_019320115.1 of Miscanthus floridulus. Classification (NCBI taxonomy): domain Eukaryota; kingdom Viridiplantae; phylum Streptophyta; class Magnoliopsida; order Poales; family Poaceae; genus Miscanthus; species Miscanthus floridulus. The sequence continues at coordinate 27,628,100 of NC_089586.1, read as the reverse complement.
TTGGTACAAATTAACTAGAGAATAAACAATTTCTCTAGCTGTGGAAAAACTTCTCCTTTTCTTGAATTTTACCCACTGGGAAAAATTACTTTTTCTATTTTCTTTTGAGCCATTTTCTATTTTCCAGGGAATAAAACTTTTACTGGAAAAAGAAAAAAACAAAATTGATTCAAAAAGCGTACTGTTCTTCAGCCCAGCCAGTGAAAACGGCCTGGCCCACTTCCTTTACCGCGCGCTGCCCGCGCTCTCCCCCGTGCCCAGGCCGCAACCTAGGCCTGGGCTGGGAATTCGGCCTCGAGCTCTATCCCGCCTGGGCCAAATCACGTCCAATGAATCTGTGCCGTCCGTCTGTATTCTACGGCCGAGCGGCGAGATCGGGCGAATAAAAACCCGTCGACATCGGGTTCCACAGAAAACCCTAGTTCATTTGGCTCTTTCGTCTTCTCCGTCTACGCCGCTCTCTTCTCTCTTAGTGCACCCGCAGCCACCGAGAGGATACTGAGCGAGAGCGAGTAGCGACCATGGCGCCGTCGCTGGCCCCCTCTCCGGCGCGCGTGCTCCCCAACGGGTGAGCACGCCGCCATCAAGCGGCCTGGCCACGGCGCCCCCTTGGCCAAGCCCGAAGAGCCAGCTCCCCGGCTCGGCTTCTTCTCCCACGCTGGCGAAGGGACATCCGACGCGCGCGAGGTAGACTTTCTTCTCCCTTCGGATTCGATTTCTATCTTCTTTCTTTTCTTTTCACTCGTTCACCCAAAAAGGGGATCTAGGGTTAGGGTTCGGTTGAACCCGATTCGTGTTTTCCTTTTTTTTTATTCGAGTTCTCCAAGATTATCCCCTTTCCCCTCTTTAGATTTGGGTCTGCTTTTCTCTTATCCGAACAAGGATTTAGATCTAGGGTTCGAAATCCAACCCTCCCCTTTTCCCCTTCTCTGATTTGTCTTTGGATCTACCATCTGAATCGGTTCCCTTCCCTTTCTTCCCCTTTCCCCTACTCTAATTTGGATATGATTTTCTCTTATCCGAACTGATGTGGGGAATTAGGGTTTGGGTCTGCGGTTCCTTTTCTTTCTTTTGATTTGACCGATTCGGTTGTTCCCTTTGGAGTTCATCCGAATGGCTTTCTCCTTTTTCCCTTTCTCCATGCGAGTTAGGGTTAGGTCTTAGGGTTCGGCCAAATCCGAATTAGATCTGTTCTGTTCTTGGGTTAGGGTTCGGCTTTGTGAGCCAAGGGCCCTATCTCTTCTCTGATCTGAATGGATCTATTCTTTTCCCCTCACACGGTGGCAGTGGTGACCGGGTTCCAGTGACATCCGCCACCCCCGATCCCTTTTCTTTGCTTTTACCCGGTTAGGGTTAGGATTACACAGAGGCAACCGGCTTTGATACCATTGTTAGGATCGATGTGTGTACCTCTCTGTGTAACCCATAGATCTAGGTAGACTCCTCGCCTTTCTCTGTTGCAGTGCATCGGCAAGCATAGATGCTAGTGCCACGGCATTGTAGTCGTCCAGCGCGGTGGAGATGTAGTCTAGTGGCGCCGACGGTGACCCATAGTGGTATAGTAGTGATCATGCAGGGGCGATGGCGGTGGTAGGGCACATCCCGTCGCTGGCAGCAGCTCTTTGGATCGGTTTAGGGTTACTGTAGATGGGTGTGGCGGCTCACGACAAACCTCGTTGTTCGAGCCCTCATCCCCACCTTCCTTTTATGTGTGCTGTGCGACAGGAGCCCACTAACCGGATTAGGGTTGGGCTCCCCCGATTAGGGAGCAGAGATAAGGGCCCAATAGGCTGTTGGGCCTATTGGTGGAGATCAACTAACAACCCACTCTTCAATCGCACGGAGGTAGGAGACAAGCCTACCAATGGCAAGCCATAGGACGCCGGACAATCAAAGCCTTGCCCCGCCACCCACAGCAGCCCACGGTGCAAGCGGTAGATGGGACTACCGGTGGCCCCCTGGGGGACCAAGAGCTGCCATCGTAGGTCATCAATGGGGGATTGGGGCTCGTGGCAGCGCCCAACTCAATCCTCACCGGTGGCGGCGGCGAAAAGCAGCTGCTTCCCTTCCATACCCGGCAGACAATGCTCCTCGGCTCTTGCCTAGCCCGTTCGTCCCCAGTGGGCCAGTGGTGGGCGGTGGGCGATGGATGCCAAACGCTCCAGTTCTTCGGTGGCTTGGTTCCTCCCCTACAGCGGCTGCTCGTGCAGAGGCCAGACGGTGGAGCTCCACGTCCGCACCTTGGGTAGCAGGCAAGGGGTGAAGCCATGAAGGCGAGGCGTGGCTCTCAACAGATCCACCTTGTCTTCAGCAGCAGCATAGGCCGGAGCTGCTCCTCCCGTTCTTCACCAAGTTCCATTATCATGACAACCATGCGATTATTGGATTTGATTCTTAATTCTTGCACTTGGCTTCATCTCGTGAGTCCTCAATCATGTGGTCACATCACATATGGGTAAACCCATCGGGTTATGTGGGTCAACCCAAAACCCAAAACTTGCTTCATGAGTCACACGGGTAAGGCACTGGTGGACCTAATGCCGACCCACCTGCATCGTGATCGAGCAGGACTCCGACCCCGAGCCGCACGCTAGCTTACGCTGTGTGTGTGTGAAGCCAGGCTTTCTCACCCGGCGCCCTCCATCCCACGCACGCGGGCTATTTCTTCCCTTCAAACGCCCATGCACGTCGTGATCAGGGTTCAGGGATCGAGCCTGTGAACATGGGAAAAAGAAATGCACCACGCCCGACTCCCAACGCTCCACGCCGCCACCGCCAATGGATGCGTCGAGGATGCCATGGATCCCTCTCCTCTGGCTTTGAACCAACCGCTCCGCCGCCTCCTCCCGGATCCTCCAGACCATCCCACCGACAGGCCGTGCCTCCTCCCAAATCCGCTAGACCAAGCAAAGCACACGCTGGTCCCGCACGGGGAGGCGGCGGTGGCGGTGGTGGCAGGCAGGCAGGCGAGATCCGATGCCGCGGGGACCTGCTGGCGCACGATGGTGCTCGCGTCCATGTTGTCGGCTGGGGGTCGTAGTCCGCCAGCGTCTTGCCGTCCTCCATCTCCTCCTTACCGAAGAAGAGGGCCATTCTCGCGGGGAGCAGCGTTCCAAAACATAAAGATGGGTAATCACCTATAATATGTTTCATCTTTCTTATTATCACAAAAAATAGTTATTTGATTTATGTACAATAAATCAAACAAATGCTCATCTCCAGGAAATTAGGAGGCTTCCTTGTATACAATTTCATGAAGTCATGGGATAGTGTAAGATTGCCACCAATCAACACTGTAAGCATATATTCTCTAACTATATTCCGTACACTACATACAAAATTAATAACTTAACTTGTTATATCTACCATGCACAGCTATCAAATTCACTGAGGATGAAATTTTTGGGGGACATTATTAAGAGCCATGCAAACGAATGTTTTGACAACTTTCCTAAAGATCTCCAAGCCATGACTAAGGGCTTAGACAGAATGTAACTTAAATGGTTATATGAGAAAAAACTTTACTATGACTTCTTAGTTTCCCGGATTGTATACATGCTCAAAATATTGTGTAAAAGTTGAACTAAGGAAAAAATATTGGTTGTTTTCATATGCGTCTCTAAGATAAATCCATTGCGTTAGCACGGACATTATACTAGTATATATATATATATATATATATATATATATATATATATATATGGAGAGTATATTCAGTAGCCAGCTACAAAATAAGTTATTCTCTCCATTTACGATAATTTTATATACTAATTTATGATAATGTTAATACATATTTACGATAGTTGGGTTACTATAACACATGGGAATATTTACCATAACATTATAGTAAACCACTTAATAAGGAGTTACTATAATCTCGTAAATTAACATGGTAATTATCGTAACTCAAAGTGGCTACAGAATAAGTTATTTTATAGCCAGCTACAGAATATATATATATATATATATATATATATATATATATATATATATAGAACTACTATCCTCTAGCTGGCTACAGAATAACTTATTCTGTAGCGACTTTGAGTTACGATAATTACTATGTTATTTTACGAGATTATAGTAACTCCTTACTAAGTGGTTTAATATAACGTTATGATAAATATCCCCATGTGTTATAGTAACCCAACTATCGTAAATATGTATTTATATTATGGTAAATTAGTATATAAAATTATAGTAAATGAAGGTGGCTACAGAATAACTTATTCTGTAGCCGGCTACTGAATAGCCTCTCCCTATATATATATATATATATATATATATATATATATATATATATATATATATATATATATATATATATATATATATCTTCGTCAGAAACTAATCAGAGCAAGAAATAAAGAAAAGCCATCAAGATCGGTCCAGGGCATAGAGCCAAGCATTGTTGCATCGACGCCCAGCGTGATGGCAACAATGTCGTCGTCGACGGGCACGGCGACGAGGAAGCGGTCGCTGGAGTAGGTGGTGTCGCCGTCGTTCGTGGCGAGGGAGGACGAGGGCGGCCCGTATGACGATCTCGAGATGCCCAGGCGCTTCGTGCTGGAGTGCGTGGCGGACAAGGGCCGCTTCATCGACGACAAGATCCTCACCTTGGAAGCCGATGATGCACGGATCACCGCCCGGAGCAACCGCGTCCTCAGACGTCTCGATGCCATCATCTGGAGGCTTCGCGCCGAGAACGCTGCTCGTGCTGCCGCCGCCGCCGCCACTCTGCCCCCACCGTCGGCTTAGTGTTATAGGGCTATATATATTCCATGCATACAACTATTTAGTTCTATAGAGTAGAGTTAATTCGGGACAGATGCAAATAATAAATCACTATCATTCAGGGGCTTTGGGTTGGGGATTAGGTTGTCATCTTTGTTATTATTATTATCACTACTACTGTTACTGTTACCATGAGAAAACTAGTTACTAGTTATCCTTCTTTAGTAAGTCTAGTGCTACATTGGTGTGTTGGACTTGCTTTGGACCTCGATGAATTGAGAGTTCCCCTATTGAGCGATTATAAAAGAAAGCACAATTCAAACACATCGGGCCTGATTGGTTTGCGACCAAAATTTGCCATGCCAAGGATTTGGTAAGCCATGATTTTGGCTAGTGTTTGGTTTGCTACTAAAACTTGCTAACCTCTCACATTTGGCTTGCCAAATCCATAGAAAAAATTTTACCTAACTTTGGCTTGCCAAATCAATGGCATAGCAAATTTTGGTCGCAAACCAATTAAGCATAATCTTGTTAAAACTTGACCAAAAATTACTTTAAAAAGAAAAGTATCAAACCACACCCAAATTTAAACACATCACTAACATTCAGAAGCAAACAAACTGCATTATGCATTCAACATCGCATCACAGGAAGTTCAATTGCATCCCAATCACAGGAAGTTCAATTGCATCCCAATCCCATCACAGGAAGTTCAATTGCATCTCAATCACATCACAGGAAGTTGAATTACATCCCAATCACAGGAAGTTCAATTGCATAACAATCTCATCACAGGAGGGAAGTTCAATTGCATCCCAATCCCTCTGAAACTAGCAGTACGTAGCCGATTCAATTCAACATGTGAAGGCAAACCAATGGAGTAGACGACAAGAGTACGCGCCGATAATCGCCTTGTTGGCCTTCTCCTCACTCAGGAGTTGGTGGCGGAGCAGGCGGCGGCAAATAGACTATGTGACTACGTCCTTTGGACTGTCGTGCAGAACTAACGGTGGCGCCGCTGGGGTCAGGCCTCGGGCCAGCATCTCGATCTCTCGGAGCCTATCGACGTGGTCACGGCCAGGGTTTTCAATTTCGGTATTGCAAAAATTTCGGTCACCACCGAAACTACTGAATTTCGCGAAATTCGGCCAAAATTTCGGCGAATTTTTTTAGAGACTAGCACATGAAGTATGCTTTTTCTAAAAAAAACATTTAAATCTAAACAAATATTAGTATGATTTATGACTACACATCTATTGAATACAAAAATATGCAATATAAACAATAAAAATTTAAGTCTAAAGTTATATAACACATGTATTAGTGTATTACAAAATTTCGGATTTTTCTTTCGGCCACCACCGAAATTACCGAATTTCATGAAATTTGGCTGAAATTTCGCCAAAATTTTGAACCCTGGTCACGGATGCTGCGGTGCCTGGCCTCCATGCCTTGGTGCAGCATGTCAAGCCGGCTCACCATCGCTTGCACGGCCAATGGCTGGGCTGGCGCCTCCACCTCTGGCTCTGGCTCCCTCTGCCAACACAGAGCAGCACCAAGCACACTGTACATTTTACTGAGACATACACTTTCTATACAGTGGTAGTAATTTGCGCTCCCCAATCAAAATTCAGAGATAACTAATAGGTGGACAAATTGTGCATCTGAAGCAAGAGGAGACTACGCTTTGCATCTTCACAATGCTAAAGAGAAAAAATAGGATACATTCTTTGTATCCCACCAAACAGAAAAAAATCATAGATAAGTGTCAAACAATGCAAAGAGGAGAATACATTCTTTATATCCCACAACTGAAACTACGCGGTACAGTTCATAAAACTTGTGCAATTCAACCAATCCTCTCAACTCAGAGAGCATTTTGCGATACAAACTCCAATTTATTAACCACATGAAGTGAGAGCGCCTTGCAAATTTTACTGAAAAATATCCACACATTTGCTGTGCAGAACATGAATACTACTGGAAAACTCTGAACCTGAATACTACTGAAAAATTCTTCTAGTCACGGCTACTGAAACAATATGAATTGCGTCAGAAGAAAGAATTGAGGCGTACCTCCCCGTCGGCGGCTGGTCCACTCCCTCGACGCGGAGCGGGAGGAACACCTGCCCGAGCCCGACGCGCCCACGCAGGTTCTGCCAGAGCGTCCCGGGTGCAGCGAGACCGAGATGGACGACGTCGTCAGTGGCCAGGACGACGATCATGCCACCTCTGACCGGGTCGCCTTTGCCCAGGTCGCTGAGCCTCGCCTCTAGGTCCCCGATGTTCAGGAAGGCCGACCACGGCGTGCTGTGCCATGTAGCCGGCGTCTCTCAATCAAGCATCAACCAGGGCAACCCAGAAGGGACCCCGGCTGGCGCCAGTGACGCCGAGCACCGGCACCCATACCTTGCCCTTGGCACCACGATGTCCATGAGCCGGAGCTCGAGGAGCCCCGCTGAGCACCAGGCCGTTCTGGTCGGCAGTGCCACCTCCATGGCGGGGCTCTGCAAGCTAGCCAATCAAATGAAAGATTCAGGATGTAAGGAAAATTGACCCTAAGCCCATTTACTTTGGATTTTGGTGTTTGATGACCAACACAACCAAATTGGACTAATGAATTTGCAAGTGTTTGTTTTGTAGTCCAACAGGGTGCAAGACATGACTTGGACGAAGGCGACGTGATGATCCAACGATCAACACCTTAAGAAAGACCTTAGGAGCACAAGAAAAGACCCAAGATATCAAGCAAAGTCCAAGCATGAAGATAGGAACCAAGCCGTACGCAAGATCGCGAAGAAACGAGCTCGCAGAGGCGACCGGACGCTGGAAGCGTGACCGGACGCTGGACCAGTGGCTCGGCAGATAGGCGACCGGACGCGAGGACCGAACGCTGGTGGCAACCGACCGGACGTAGAAACATAGCGTCCGATCGAGTACAGAGAGATTCCAGGCGTGTGAAACTGCGACCGGACGCTGGCAGCGTCCGATCGATAATTCGCGGCTGCAACGATCGGGACGATCGGACGCGTTCGGTCAGGACGATTCAGCGTTCGGTCAGTAGCAGTTTCGCGGGAATTCGACCCCAACGGCTACTTTCTCAGTGGGGCTTATAAATACAACCCCCAACCGGCCATTTGAAATGAGTGGAGCTGAGGAAACATACCAAGGGTGTTGATACACCATTTTAGTGATCTCCACATGCATAGTGCTTAGTGTCTTATTAGGTGATTAGCATAAGTGCTTTGCGAAGTGCTTAGGTTGATTAGACCACCGCTTATGCACTTGCTCTAGGTGTTTGCCTAGTGTTTAAGTGAGGTTTGCATACCTCTTGCCACCCGTGCTTGCGAGCACAAGTGTTGTACATCGGATGGGCTTGAAGTCTTACGAGATCACACCAACCGCGTTTGTGGTGTGGCCGCCACCGTGTACCGGAGGGAACAAGGCCCGTGGCGTTTCGGCTAGAAGCTTGATAGTGAAGACGGCGGGGAGCATCCGGGAGAGGCTTGCCAAGAGGCACATCGAAGACCCACTTGCACGTGGGGAAGGCCCAAGGCTATTCACGGAGTTACTCGACCGGGAGCTTGGCCCTTGCGAGGGGCTTCAACGAGGACTAGGGGGAAGCTTGCGCGCTTTTCGATACCTCGGTAAAAATACCGGAGTCGTCAACGGGAGTTTGCATATCTCTACCTCGCTCTTTAACTTCCGCATTTACATTGATTACTTTACTACATCTGCGGTAGAGATAGCAACACACTAGCAAAACCATAGTTGCACATTTAGATAGTTTATCTTTTGCATATGTTTTGCTAAGGTTGAAAAAGAGGCCATAGTTTAGAGTGCGCTGAACTTGGCGCTCTTTGCCTTTGCTTCTTCTGTTGTTCTTTGTTTGCAGAACTCTTCCAAGTGATGTTCCTTCACCATAGTGTATTTGACACAGGGTGACTTGCCTAGCTTCAGGTAGTACCTGGTCAGCATGGACTTGAAGTTTCTAAAGGCTCTTCCTGCCACGTGCATGACCCACTCCCTGCACTTGTCCAGATCGGCGTCCTCGGGATAATGGAAGCTCCTCGTCACCTCACCCCAGATATGTGTCTTGTAGTCGACCGGGACATTGTTCCACTCCGCCCAAGTGATCTCCACCTTGTCCTTGACTATACATGCCACCTGGTTGCTGAACTTGGCAAGGACCGTGGGTGGCGACAACGGGTTTCCCTCTGGTCCCACCTCATGGATCACATGGACTTTGCCGTGGATTTCCCTCCGGTGCCTCCCGTGTTCCCCCCTTCTCAGCTTTGTCCTCTGACCACTAGACTTGCCTGAAGTGGTTGGAGATGGAGCGGGGGGTTCTTTGTCACTGACTTCTTCCTCCTCGAAATTCAATTCTCGAGGCACCACCGGCATCTGTTTAGGGTTTGGAGACCGCGCACTTTCAACTTCGTCATCCCTCGGTTGGTAGGTCGGATCATCATCGTTCTCTGTACGACGTTTCTTTGTTGGCCTCGGGGTCACGGACACTTGGCTCTCGAGGCTAGTTGATGATGATGCACTAGGGGTAGGGTCGCGCCATTCGCTTATCGGTTCCTCCGCCATTGGAAAGCTACAATGAATACATATTTCAGTTGTATAGACACAGTTATATAGTAGTAAAGTAGAGTAGTACTAGAGTAGTAAAGTAGTAGTAGTTGGCTCAGATTTGCCCCATTGTCATCACATCGCTTTTAAACTGGTTGCTTGTATCTGGTATACAAGCCATCCTAGTTTAGCGGGGGCACTCGATCATCATCGCCGCTGCCTCAGCATAAAAGGGTTCACATCATTGCATATGCCACTGCCTCAGCAATAAGTTTAAAAGTTCATCATTGCATATGCCAAAAAAGGAAGCAGCCCCATTAAATAAAAACCTTTCACAAATCAAAAACAGGAGCAGCAGTAGTAGAATAGTAGTATAGGAGGGAGTAGAGGAGTAGAGGAGGAGGGAGTAGTAGTAGGCAGTAGTAGTAGTATACTAGTAGTAGTATACTACTAGAAAGTAGTAGGCAGTAGTAGTAGTATACTAGTAGTAGTACATGAGGAAGTAGAGGTAGGCAGTAGTAGTAGTATACTAGTAGTAAAGGAGGGAGTGACCAATTCATCTCAAAATTTTCACAAATTATATCAAATTTGGCAAAATTGCAGCAGAGTGACCAATTCATCTCAAAATTCTCACAAATTTAGCTCAGAATTAGTTTAAAGGCAAGGTGCATCATAGGCAGTGGCATATGCTCAGAATTTTGTCATAAATTTCTTTGGCATCATAGGCAGCAAAAAGAATTGAATTCAAATGCTACGGTTCACCAAAAGCATCATAGATCAGTAGTATAGCAGTTCAAAATTCACCAAGTGTAGTACTGCTTTGTTCAGTTGAATTTAGAGTAGCAGCAGCAGTAGTAAGACAACAGTGGTAGAGAGAAATAGGTAATACAAGTACCATTTTGCATCAAGTAGTAGAGTACCAGTAAGGGGATAAGTAGTAGCTAGCCATCTCAAAAAACTTTCACAAATCAAAAAATTTGCATCAAGCTATAGAGTGTAGGCAGTAGACAGTAGAGTGTAGGTAGTAGAGTGCAGGCAGTGGATTAATGGGCATAATGGCAATTGGCAATGCCAAACTGCCAATGACAAGCAAGAGAGGCAAATGCCAAAAAAGTTCATCATTGCATATGCCAAAAAAGGAACCAGCCCCATTAAACAAAAACTTTCTCAGGTAGAGGAGGAGGGAGTAGAGGAGTAGAGGAGGAGGGAGTAGTAGTAGGCAGTATACTAGTAGTGTTCATAGGCAAAAGCTATAGCGTCAACTGCATATAAGCCTTCATGTATCTCCTAAGCATGCAGATTGACAACAATGAAAACTTTCTCAGGTAACAGCTACAACATACATCTTCGACTATCAAAGCACATATCCAAGGAACTATCAAAGCACATATCAAAGCATGCAGTTCAGGTGATTATTCGACTGATCTAGAGGGGGCAAAGCAAAGAGACCAAAAGAAACAAAACTGACCCTAGACATACAGATCCAAATTCAATAAGCCCAGTTTAGGTGATTATTCAACTGAAAAGATTCTAGAGGGGCAAAGCAACAAAACTGATTTTTACTTGATACGATTCATATCTAGTACAACTACAAACAGTTGGAATTGGAAATTAAGGAGTAAGACAGGAGAGAAATGTACCAAATTGTAGGTTGCAGCTGTACCAGAGCAGACGAATAGGAGTGCAACCTTGAAGGCCCGACCGCAGGAACAGAGCTCCGGCCACCAGCCTGCGCCCTACAAGCCGTGGGTGGTGGCGCAAGACAGCCGGGGCCCGAGGGCGGTGCAGCACGCCACCGCTGCTCTACCTACACCTTTCCGGCGGTGACGCCGACCGGGCTACGTGAGCACGGCCGTGGGTGAGAAGGGAGCACTCGAGATGGTGGTGGCGGTAGGATCCAGTCACTGCAAGCGGAGTCGTGGTGGCGGCGTCGGCAGTAGCCGAGTCGAGAGACTTGAGAGCAGGTGCTAGGGTTCCGGTGACGGGGCGCCGGAGGAGCACGGGGGTGGGGCGCGGGCAAGGGAGAGGAGGACGGGGGCGCGGACCAGGCACGGGGAGGAGAACGGGGGCGGGGGTCGATGCGCGGAGGAGCTCAATCGGCGGTGGAGATGGCGACGGCGGCGTGAGATTTTGGCAGCCCTTCGGGGTAAAACTGAACCGCGCGAAAGACTTAGAATGTTGAGGGTGGGGACGGCTTATATAGGTTGCGATTAACCGCGGCGAGCAACGTAACAGCCCGCCGCGGGAAATGTTTACCGCGGCGGGCGGTTACGTTGCCCGCCGCGGTTAATCTATTAACCGCGGCGGGCTCTGTTATATGCCCGCCGCGGTAAAGATCATCAGTTCAGAATTCATTAGCTATTTTAAGTCTCATGAAGATGAAACTAGTCTATACTAACATAATTCATTAGCTAATTCATTAGCTATATTCATTAGTCTATACTAACATAATGCATTAGAATTCAAAATCGAATACAAATATAAAAATAAATATAATATCAATGATATCCCACCATATCCGATATATTTGCATCCCTAACAAGTAATAGGGACATTCGCACCAACACTCAACAACCACCTATCTTGAAGCGCTGAGTGATAAAAAGAACCCTTGGCTTTTTATTACTTGACTTTTGTAGCACACTTAAGAATCTTATCCTCTTTTATAGAGTATGCATATAGAGTATCTGGGATTGTTACATATAGAGTCTCTAGGATACATTATTATATATATGTCTCTGGGATACGTATAGAGTCCACTACATTATTACATATATATATATATATATATATATATATATATATATATGTCTCTGGGATACATAAATCATTTTGGTGCAGGTGCTTTCACCGTCCTCTTCTCACCATCGGGGCGGGCCCACGGCATCATCCTAGACTTGTTGAATCGGTCCTCGACGGCCTTGATCTTCTTTGGGTGATCGGTAAAAAGCTCGAGCTCTGCGTAGTTGTTGTATTGTTCGGGACTCTGCACCCCATCAGCTCCCACAATCCGCTGCTTTCCGGACACAACCACATGCCTTTTTGGGTCCTCTGCATATATATAGTAGGCCACTTGTGCGACATTGGTTGCTAGTACCCACGGGTCATCTTTGTAGCCGATACTTTTGAGGTCCACGGTGGTTAGCCCATAACTGTCCACTGCAACCGCATTCGGTTTGACCCACTGGCAATGGAAGACGGTTATGCGTAGGTTCTGGCCGTAGTCAAGTTCCCATATTTCTTCAACTTGCCCATAGTATTGCCTCCTCTAGCCCGTGTACTCTTCTTCGCCCTCGTATCGAACACCACAGTTCTGTGCCAAGCTCTTCTTGTCCTTGTCTTTCGTGTGGAACCTGTAGCCCTGGATGTCATACCCTTGCCACGTGGTGATTTGGCTGGATGGGCCTAACACAAGCCTCTTAACGGTCTCTGTATCTTCATCAGGGCATCCTTCAAGGGGTATGTGTTGCTCTTTGAGCCACTCTACGAAATTACTCTTGTGATGGTTCTGGACCCATGCCTCCGTGCGTTGTCCATCATTAGCAGCGCGGATCTCTTCCAGGTTCTTTTCAATATATTTCTCCATGCTCACTAACTGATGAAGGATGCTGTAATGAGCTTCTTGCACCATTTGGTTTGGCACATCGGTGCGCACTTTTCGGCCTGTGCACCCCATTCCTAAGGTTTTGCCTTCGTGGTGATGGACAGGCAACCCAATCACCCTCCCATCTCTTATGTACCTCATACACCAGTTCACGGCCTCCTCCGTTGTGTATGCCTCGATCATAGAGCCCTCCGAGTAAGCGCGGTTATGGACGTATCTGTTGAGGGTGGACATGAACCGCTCGTACGTCCACATCTGGTGTAGGTACACGGGGCCTAGTTGATGGATCTGATCGACCATATGCATCATTAGGTGTGGCATAATATCAAAGTAAGATGGTGGAAAGCACATCTCGAGCTGGCAAAGGGTCTCCGCGATGAACTCCTTCAGGGCAGGCAGCTCAGCCTTATCAATGACCTTCTGAGTGATGCGATTAAAGAAGTATGACATCCGTGTGATGATCATCTTCACATACTCTGGACGGATAGCCCTAATCGCAATTGGTAGGAACACCGTCAGCATGACGTGGCAGTCGTGTGAGTTGTAGCCGGTCATTATGAGGTCTTTCATGGAGACCAGGCTCTTGATGTTGGAAGAGAAACCAGTCGGCACCTCGATACCCCTAAGCAACTTAAGAAAAGCCATCCTCTCGTCTTGCGTTAGGTTGTAGGCCGCACCCGGGATATCGACTTTACCATTCTGAGGCGGTCCCGGGTGAAGGTCCGGCCTGATGCCCAGATTGACAAGATCCGTCCGTGACTTAATACCATCCTTTGTCTTGCCCTTGATGTCCAGTAGGACACCGATCGTGCTTTCGAAGACATTTTTCTCTGGGTGCATGCAGTCGATGGCATGGGGTGTATTCAGTGTTTTCCAATACGACAGGTACTTGAAGAAAATTGACATCTTCTTGAAAGGAACAGCGGAGGGGACTTCCTCCGTCTGGTCCCGCTTTCGCTTCCTTGTCTGCTTGCTCCCCTCTTTAGGCGGCTTCTTCTTCTTTCCAAACACCACCTGATCCATGTCCTTGACCATCTCATACACCTTTGTCCCCCAACTAGTCTATGTCGGTTGATCACGCTACGGCTCGTCCTGATTATCAAAGTATTTGTTCATAATACTTCTTCTATACCTATGATTTTTTGCGAGGAACTGTCTGTGCCTCATGTACACCATCTTATTGGATCCCTTAAGGTAAGTGTAGCAGGTCCCACCGATGCAAATTATGCGGCCGGTCTTCCCTTTGATCTGCCCCGACAGTGAGAAGAGACCGGGGTAATCGGTGATGGTGACAAAGATGATTGCTTTTAGTGTGAACTTCTCCTTGCGGGATGCATCCACCATCTGGACCCCAACATCAAATAGTATCTTCATTTCCTCCATGAATGGCTCCAGGAACACATCTATATCATTGCCGGGCTGCTTCGGTCTAGAGATAAGCATGGTCAGCATAAGGTACCTATGCTTCTGACATAGATGGGGAGGTAGGTTGTACATGGTGAGCACGACGGGCCAAGTGCTGTGCGAGCTGCTAAGCTCACCGAATGGGTTCATCCCATCGGTACTTAGCGCGAACCTAACATGCCTGGGCTCCTTGCCAAACTCTAGGTAGGCCTCGTCAAAATCCTTCCACTGCTTGCCATCGGATGGGTGCCGTAGCTTGCCATCATCGTTCAGGCGGTCAGCAGATGCATGCCAGGACATGAGCTTGGCATCGTCCGGGTTCCCGAATATTGCATGCAGGCGATCGGTCACGGGTAGGTACCACACTGACAGTGCTAGACTTTTCCTATGCGTGTAACCCTCTTCTTCATCGTCCTGCTGAGCCGAGATCTGTTTGGCCACACTGCTCTTCTTTGCCCCCTTCTTGTTCTTCTTCCGACCACCCCGCAAGCCTCCCTCGTCTTCTGCATCCACGCGACAACCAGCATTTTTCTTGTACCGACTAAAGCCGCAGTGCGGACAACTCGTCAAATTCTCATACTCATTGCCTCGATACAGGATGCAGTGGTTAGGGCATGCATCAAACTTTCTAAGCTTCATCGCCACTGGCCGGATCAGCTTCTTGGCCCGATAAGTATTGGCGGGCACCTTGTTAGCCGTTGGGTACGTGGTGGCAAGGTAGCTTAACAACTCATTGAAGCTAGTGTCAGATCAACCATGATGAGCCTTCAACATCAACATATGGAGGTTAAAACGGAGCGCCGTGCAGTCCTTTGGACAATCGCCGCCGTCCTTATAGAGAGGATCAACTGCCGCCTGTTTCAACTCTCTGAAATTCTCCAACCACTTTGGGCAACCCAACACAACGTCGTCTTCATCGAAGTGTTTGACTAGATCTTCAACAAGCTGCACATCCTCGGGTTGGCTCACAGTATCCTGACCATCAACACCGTCGCCGGCTTCGTCGGCCATGTCTTGCATTACATCATCCACCATGATGTAATCACGACAACTGTTGTCACTGTCGGCTGGCGCAGCTGCTGCGGAAGGATCTTTATTCACCGGTGGTGCTGTCGTCGTCAGCGTCGAAGAGGTAACTCCAGATGCAGCGCCACTCGCACCAACTCTTTCGCCGTGAAATGTCCAGACTGTGTAGCCCTCGATGAAACCATACATGATCAAATGAGTTTGCACCTCGCTGTCTCGGTGGGCTTTCAGGTTCTTGCAACGAGAACATGGACATATGGTTGTCATCCGCTTCAGTCTCTCATGGTGAGCTTTACCAGCCGCAATAAACTTCCTTAATTCAAAGAGGTACCGCGGATCATTCACTCTATCGATCCGGTACATCCATTCCGATCTATCCATCGTATCTGCGAACATTATCCATCACAATCAACATTAAATAAAGAAGAATTAGGAGAAATTGATGATTTTTACGTCCAAAATCATGAAAAAGAGAGGAAATGACGATGTGAAAGATGAAGCATGCATCTATGATGAATCTAAAGTTAAAGAAATACATGACATCATTTTTTCCATTAAAATTGATCTAGATCTAGATCTAGATCTAAAGAGAACTCTAGGTGATGGAAATAAAGAGAGAGGATGGAAGGAGAGAGGGAGAGCCTTTATGAACCTCTTATGATGTCCTCCTCCCTCAAATCCAAGCCCTTCAACTCAAATCAAAAGTTTCCTCAAATTTTAGGGCAAAGCCTCCCCCCATGAGTTTTGAGAGAAGAAGACCCGTGGAGAAGAAGGAGGGTCTGAGGTTTGTATATGTACAGGCTTTACCGCGGCGGGCAACATAAAATGCCCGCCTCGGTAAATCAAGTCTTTATCGCGGCGGGCAGTTTAAAGAGCCCGCTATGGTAAACCGTATTAACCGCGGCGGGCTATTCATACCGCCTGCCACGGTAAATAACGATTTCCTACGGCGGGCAGGTAAGGTTGCCCGCCGCGGTAAACCAATTTCCCACAGCGGGTGCCCCGGTGGCCGGCCTCACTGGCCGGCCACTGGTTAACCATGGCGGGCAAAAAAGGTGCCCGCCACGGAGCGTGTTTTGGCCACGCTGCGCAAATTCATTCCTGTAGTAGTGGTTTGCATACCTCTTGCCATCCTATGCTTGTGAGCACAAGTGTTGTACATCGGAGGGGCTTGAAGTCTTGTGAGATCACACGAACCGCGTTTGTGGTGTGGCCGCCACCATGTACCGGAGGGAACAAGGCCCGCAGCGTTTTGGCTGGAAGCTTGATAGTGAAGACGGCGGGGAGCATCCGGGAGAGGCTTGCCGAGAGGCACATCGGAGACCCACTTGCGCGTGGGGAAGGCCCGAGGCTATCCACAGAGTTACCCGACCGAGAGCTTGGCCCTTGCGAGGGATTCCTTGCGAGGGGCTCCAATGAGGACTAGGGGAAGCTTGTGCGCTTCTCGATACCTCGGTAAAAATACCGAAGTCATCGACGAGAGTTTACATATCTCTACCTCGCTCTTTAGCTTCCGCATTTACATTGATTACTTTACTACATCTACGGTAGAGATAGCAACACACTAGCAAAACCGTAGTTACACATTTAGATAGTTTATCTTTTGCATAGGTTTTGCTAAGGTTGAAAAAGAGGCCATAGTTTAGAGTTAGAATTTTAAGTTGCCTAATTCACCCCCCCTCCTCTTAGGCATCATGGTCCCTTCAATTGGTATCAGAGCCAGTTGACTCATTCTTGGACCCTTGACTTAACCATCATTGAGCTGACACTATTGTAGAGTGGTTGGGATGAATACTGCTAGGCCTCTACAATTTGATGGCACTAACTTCCTCTACTATAAGGCTAGAATGGCTTGCCACCTTGAGGCGGTTGATTTAGGTGTTTGGAGAGTTACTCGTGACAGGATGAAACCCATTAAGAATCCCGAAAAGCCCACAAAAAGTGATGAAAAAGAAATGCATTTTAATGCTAGAGTTAAGAATTGCTTGTTTGAATCATTTAGCATGGATGTGTTTAACCAAGTGTTCACCTTAAATACAGCACATGAAATTTGGTTAAAACTCCAAGAGCTCCATGACGGCACAAGTAATGTCCATAAGCAAAAACATTGTCTAGCCAAGCAAAATTATGATTCCTTTGCTATGAATGATGATGAGTTTGTTCGTGATATGTATTCTTGATTGAATCTAATCATCAATGAGCTCCATTCAATAGGATTATTAAAGCTAGATGATGCGGACATAGTGAGAAAGATCATCTCCGTTCTACCATAAAAGAAATATGCAAGCATCATCACCATCCTTCACAACATGGAGAACTTGAGCACCATGACCCCGGGCATTGTCATTGGAAAGCTAGTGATATTTGAAATGTCATGTAAGATGGGTCAAGGAGAAGCATCTTCATCAAGCAAAGGCAAAGCTCTCGCTTGTAGCGAGAAGAAGAAGATGAAGGGCAAGAAAGTTGAGTCAAGCTCAAGCTCAAGCTCCTCAAGTGAAGAAGAAGATGAGGATGATGATGATGATGAAGATTCAAGTGATGATGATCAATCTTCCTCCTCCACCTCCGACCTTGATGAAGAATCAATCAAATTAATCAACAAGGTGGAGAAGATGATCCAAAGGCTCAATGTCAAGGGTATGCCCATCCAAATTCAAGACCTCATTTTCACTAATCAAAGAAATGAGCAAAGAAAGAGGGGATGCTATGGATGCGGCGAGTTAGGGCACTTTGTGGAAGTTTGTCTAAACAAGCCCACACCCAAGACAAAGAAGAAGGCGTGCAAGAACAAAGCCCTCACAACAATAAGGTCATGAGATGATTCTTCAAGTGAAGAAGAAAATCATCACAAGAGGCGAGGTCACAAGCACTCATCATCAAGCTCTTCTCATGTGTGCCTTATGGCACGAGGTAACGAAAGCTCATCCTCTAGTGAGAGTGATAGTGATGATGATTTGCCTTCTTACAATACAATTGTACAACAAAATCTTAAATATGCTAAAGTTTGTACTAGTCAACAAAAGAAGCTCAAAACTTTAAAAGAAGAGCTAGGTAGTTCACAAGAAGCATACAAGAATTTGCTTGAACAATATGAAAACTTTGCAAACCTCAATGTTGAACTATCTACTAAAATTGAGCAACTTGAGGCTAGTGCAACAATAAGAGCATGCACAATTAATGATAAGCAACTTGAAAAGAAAAATTAAAAATTAAAAGAAAAGTTAGCTAGCTCACAAAATGATTATCAAAGTTTGCTTGCTAAAATGGAAATCATGTGCAAACATTGTGATGAGCTAACAAATAAAGTTGCTAATCTTGAGGCCGTCAAAAATACCCCCACCAAGGCATCTAAAAGAAATGATATAATTAAAAAGGATGCATCTACCTCTTGCAATGATTTATGTTTAGACTCACCTTTGTGCAACCAAGCTTGTGTTAAGAAAGTGATTGTAGATACATGCACACAAGATGTTGCAAAAGAGAATGAGCAACTCAAGCAAGAAGTAGCTCGCCTCACCAAGAACTTGACTCAAGTGAAAGGCAAGGCGAAGCAAACCCAACTTTATCAAGATAACACCGTCAAGGGAGTGAAGAAGCTTGATGAAGGACAAACCATAGTTTGCTACGTGTGCCACAAGAAAGGTCACAAGTCCTATGAGTGCAAGGTGAAGAATGGGGGAGGAGCAAAGAAAAAGGAGAAAAAGCAAACAAGCAAGCTCTCCAACACCTACACCAACAAGGTGGACAAGAAGGCCTCCACACCTTATCTCTTGAAGAAGAAGAAAAATGACAAAGTGGTGGCCATCAAGGTGAACAAGCAAGCCAACAATGGGGTCAAACGCTTTTGGGTGCCAAAGGAAATCATTTCCAACATGAAGAGCACCAAGAAGGTTTGAATCCCGAAAAGGAAGTGAGAAGTCCGTCAGACCTCGGAGAATTTGGAGACTTGGCAAAGTTTGAGTGCATTACATGGGGTGCATCATGAAGGACAAAACCATTGCCAAGTAGGTTAGTGAATAATATGGACCCAAATTCCCCTTCCCATGTTAGGTAACTAGATGTCATTACTTTCAATTAGCATTTATTTCAATTGGTATACTCTTAAAGCATCTAATTATCTTTTATGCCTAATGTTTGCATTTACATGCTTAAATACTTTGTCATGCATTCAATAGGTATATCATATGGTAGGCTTGCTCGGTTTCATTATCAACCCTTGGAGCAAACCTACATGGTTTAAAATTATTTAGGAACACGTCACATAGCTTGTTTTACAATTAATTATCTAATATGTGTCAAAGTCCAAATTGTAGATAATCTCTCCCAAATATCATCTTTCAAGTGGTATTTTGATACTTAAATCAATGTGCACAAATTTTACAAGTATTCAACACTTGTGTGCACAAATTTAGGGGGAGCTTATTCTATAACTTGGATGCTTTGAGACTAACACTTTTCCAAATGGTATCATTTTTTTTAAAACCTATGTGTAGTAGTCTCATTGTAAGGAAATTGGAGTCCTCGGAGTTAAGCATCATTCTTTAATTGGTATCATCATGTGGTTTTCATTTCATATTTATATGTTTTCTCCATGCATTATATAGATCAAACTCTCTTGTGCAATAAATTGCTATTTATGCATATGCTTTGCTTTCTACCATATGTATGCATACATTTAGGGGGAGCTTAATCTATATAATGTGAGAGTCAAATTTTATGATCCATTTCAATTCAACACAAAGGATCATGAAATTTTACCCTCCCGTGTGCTACTAATGTCTTCCTTTTCGGTGTTTGATGCCAAAGGGGGAGAATTTGAAGGACCAAAGGCAAGCATCAAGTTGATATCTACAAGTAGTTATGGTCCAAGAAAGGGAGGAAAGTGGATTATGGATTAGACTAAGTAATGGTAAAATTTGTAGAAATCCATAATGACACATAGGGACTTTTGTAAGGGCAAGATGGTATTCGATTGGTATCTGAGTAGGTTTTTCTAGCATTATATAACCTTGCCCTTTGCATTGCATCCTAGCAAGTAGGTAGTTTTTAAATTTCAAAATCTCTATCATTTGCTTGCTTTGGTCGTGTTGTCATCAATCACCAAAAAGGGGAGATTGTAAGAAAAATGGACCCTAAGCCCATTTACTTTGGATTTTGGTGTTTGATAACCAACACAACCAAATTGGACTAATAAATTTATAAGTGTTTGTTTTGTAGTCCAACAGGGTGCAAGACATGACTTGGACGAAGGCGACGTGATGATCCGATGATCAACACCTTAAGAAAGACCTTAGGAGCACAAGAAAAGACCCAAGATATCAAGCAAAGTCCAAGCATAAAGATAGGAACCAAGCCGTACGCAAGATTACGAAGAAACAAGCTTGCAGAGGCGATCGGACGCGAGGACCAGACGCTGGCGGCAACCGACCGGACGCAGAAACACAGCGTCCGATCGAGTACAGAGAGGTTCCAGGCGCGCGAAACTATGACCGGACGTGTTCGGTGGTAGGCGACCGGACGCTGGCAGCGTCCGATCGGTAATTCGCGGCTGCAACGGTCAGGACGACCGGACGCGTCCGGTCAGGACAATTCAGCGTCCGGTCAGTAGCAGTTTCGCGGGAATTCGACCCCAACGGCTACTTTCTCAGTGGGGCTTATAAATACAACCTCCAACCGGCCATTTGAAATGAGTGGAGCTAAGGAAACATACCAAGGGTGTTGATACACCATTTTAGTGATCTCCACATGCATAGTGCTTAGTGTCTTATTAGGTGATTAGCATAAGTGCTTTGCGAAGTGCTTAGGTTGATTAGACCACCGCTTATGCACTTGCTCTAGGTGTTTGTCTAGTGTTTAAGTGAGGTTTGCATACCTCTTGCCACCCGTGCTTGCGAGCACAAGTGTTGTACATCGGATGGGCTTGAAGTCTTACGAGATCACACCAACCGCGTTTGTGGTGTGGCCGCCACCGTGTACCGGAGGGAACAAGGCCCGCGGCGTTTCGGCTGGAAGCTTGATAGTGAAGACGGCGGGGAGCATCCGGGAGAGGCTTGCCGAGAGGCACATCGGAGACCCACTTGCGCGTGGGGAAGGCCCAAGGCTATTCACGGAGTTACCCGACCGGGAGCTTGGCCCTTGCGAGGGGCTTCAACGAGGACTAGGGGGAAGCTTGCGCGCTTCTCGATACCTCGGTAAAAATACCGGAGTCGTCAACGGGAGTTTGCATATCTCTACCTCGCTCTTTAGCTTCCGCATTTACATTGATTACTTTACTACATCTGCGGTAGAGATAGCAACACACTAGCAAAACCATAGTTGCACATTTAGATAGTTTATCTTTTGCATATATTTTGCTAAGGTTGAAAAAGAGGCCATAGTTTAGAGTTAGAATTTTAAGTTGCCTAATTCACCCCCCTCTTAGGCGTCACGGTCCCTTCACAGGATTATCGCATAACCGATTGCAATAACGGGTACGTACTGCCTAGTAAACGCAATCAAGAATAACAGTATTCGAAGATCTGTTTCACATTAATGTAGTATTCGAAAATGTCCCATCAGATGGCACAGTAATCAAATCAAAGATGTCCAACTAAAGTGAATATGCATTATTTGCAATCAGAGAATTCAAGATATGCTATAGCTGAAACTGTAACATATTTGTTAGTATGATAAATCCACTGCTGTGTACTGATGCCATTAGAAATTGGAAAGATGGTGAAGAAGATAGCAGTTCGGTAGTTATCCAATTAATCTACAAGGAAGTTCCTCAATTATTCCAATAGATGAAATTGAAGCATCTTAGATCTGATCAAGCTATTGTACCAGGCACTAAATTAAAAAGTACAAGGATAATTTATTGATATAAACCAAGCTGTTCATGAAATTCCATCTACTTATAAAATCATCCTCATCCTCAGACCAAATCAAATCAAATAAAAAGGCCTAATGTATAGAACCAGGAGACATCTATATGTACACGTGGCAGTGCTAATAATTAAATAAAACACCATGCATGCTAGAGCTTCGCATGAAACATCAGGGCATGTATAAAACTGTTGTTTGATGAACTAACTAGCAGAAAAACTACCGCTATTTGGTGTAGGATTACACATTTGGAGTACTGGTCTCAGCAAAGCAGTTGGTAAAGTGCATGAGATGGTCCAGCATGCAAGTGCATTCATCGATATGCTCAAGCTAATTAACTAGTCTTTTGGTACAATTGCAACGAAGAAGAGCATGCAATCCAATCAAGGCATTGCTTGCTCATGCAATGCGAGTAAAACTAGATCAAGCAGACACTCCAGCATCAATGATCGAGTACTACAGCCATCCAGGTGAACAGGAAGAAGGTCAGGAGGGAATGGATGGCCAACTCACCGGAGGAATGACTGGCGGCGGCGGTGCGACGGGCACGGGCTCCACGCTCCAGCGCGGCAGCAGGCTGCTCCGCCCGTTCACGCGCTGGCGGACCCCCACTCCGGCGGCGCATCCCATGGGGCAGAGTAACCCGTGGACGGAGTGGCGAACGACGACGTCGCTGCCGCCGTCGCCTGCCAAACGGGCGCTCCACACGACGCTGATCGTCTCGCTCTGCACGGCGCGGAGCCCGCGGGCGCCGGGCGGCGCGGGGTCGGTGGAGATGTCGAGGTACCGCCCGTCGGCGGCGCTCTGGAGGAGGACGTAGGCGGCGCCGTGGCGCTCGACATGGCGCACTTCCCAGGACGCCCTCGGCGACGCGCGGAGCGGGCTCAGGAAGAGGTCGCACGCGCGGCTCCGCAGCCGCACGGGCGCGCCGCCGGGGAAGATCTCCATGTCGTGCGCGGCGGCGTCGAGCGGGCGTCGGCTGCGACTGCGAGGGGCGGAGGGGGAGGGGAAGAGAAGAGCAGAGCAGAGCAGGTGTTTGTTGCGACGGTTACTGTTTTGGGCGCCGGCTCCCAGGCGGGGGATTTGAAGGCGCTGTAGGTCGGTGGCCCTCGTCACCCGTGCCAGGCAACCTACACCAGTGACATGTGGGACCGCTGATGGTGGGGCTGGCCTTCTTCCGACGTGGACATATGCCTCTCGGGTCCCACCTAGTCCAGCTGGCGCCCGGGGGCGTAACCAACCTGCCCCGCCCGCCCTCCTCCTCCTGTTCGGCGATTCGCCGCCCGGCCCCGTCCACGCCTCCGTGCCCAACCAGTTATCACCACGCCCGATCATGGCTGTGCCTTCCTCCTCCCCCTCATCCGCCTCAACCAGAACCAGCTCGCCCCCGCCGCCCATTCCGACAGCAAGTTATCGAGGAGAGCAGCCACTGGATTTGTTCCATGCAGATTTATGTGGCCAAATTCCGAAATTCGTCCAAAACCACCAGGCGCTAGCTAATTGTTGATGATCATAGCCGGTTCATGTGGGTGGAGTTGCTGGTGACGAAAGATGAAGCCTTCAAGTGCTTCAAGCGTGTCAAAGCCATCATGACATCATCACAAGCCTCTCCATTGACCCTTCTCCAATACAAGCTACTCCAGCAATAGAACATGCTACACCACCGACTGAAGAAGCCATCGATTCAGACGGAGTGCCGCTCACGCTCAGGTTCTGCACTGCGCAGAATCTGAACGACACAACTGGTGAAGTTCAGGAATTCGAGTACAGTGGGTTGTGTTTCTATGCATTGGAGGAACAGTGTTGGCGTGAGGCAATGAAGACTAACAGCCTGTTCGTTTCGGCCGAAACGATCGCGGATTATTACTGCTGGCTGGTTTGGTGTCCGAGAAAAATACTGTTCTGGCTTATAATCCACGATCGTTTACGACCAAACGAAGAGGTTGTATAATGGAGTCCATTCAGTCCAACAGAACATGGGAGCTTGCGCCCTCATCATGTGAAGCTGAATATATTGCAAGTGCAAATGCAGCATGTCAGGGTATTTGGCTTAGTAGACTACTCGGTGAAATGCTTAGAAGGAAGGTGCCTGAGGTAAAACTGTTGGTGGATAACAAGTCTGCTGTAGTTTTGAGCAAGAATCCAGTAACCATGGGA
Organism: Miscanthus floridulus; assembly: GCF_019320115.1. Taxonomy (NCBI): domain Eukaryota; kingdom Viridiplantae; phylum Streptophyta; class Magnoliopsida; order Poales; family Poaceae; genus Miscanthus; species Miscanthus floridulus. Next base: position 27,603,736 of record NC_089586.1, on the reverse strand, counting down.
AAAGCAAAAGCGGAACATTTTTAGGAGGAGTACTGGAGCGAGCAGTTCCCCTGCTTCTCTGTTGCTCCTCTGAAGTCGTTGCTGTTGCCGGATCACACACAGTAGAGGTGACATAATTGTATGTATCAATTCTGTAAATTCTAATGTGGAGTTCGGAGAATTATTTTTGAGAATGTGGAGTTCAGAGAATTATAGTGTACCATCTGATCATTTCAGTAAAATTGTAAATGATGTAGTAGGCATCTGATTGAATTGTAGAAAATCTAATTTTGGGTAAATGAGGCATGGACAGTAAAGAAACTAACTATTCAGAGAATGTATGTTGCAGCACTGAACTATCTGACATTATCTGAAATGAAGGATACATAATGCTCAATTACTATAGACTAATGGCAATGTAGGCCAATTGTGAAATATTTACCAACAATAATAAGTTTGGGATGCAGGGAAGCCAAATAAGATCACACTGACATTCAGTTTGCACAGTCAAGTCACAGCTTGCATAGTGACAATCAGTTTTCAGAAGAATATATAGAAGCTACATGCTTCAGGTTCAGATAGAATATTCAGGCTCACAGCATGCTAACAACAACACCATGGTCACATGAAAATTACTGGAACAGAAGAAATAATACAGGCACAATGTAAATTAAGTTCAGCTCACAGCATTTTCAGAACTGCAACAGCATGCAGTTTTCTGAAAACCAAACGGAACTAAAGAGCATCCAAATAAACCACTTCAGTCCAAGTTAAAGTTGGATGCACCCCAGCTGCAGCTCAAACATACAATGCTACAAGTTTACAAACTTGCATGCAACCTTTTGGACAGCAAGCTTGTACTGAGAAATATTCCCTTGATGTTAGTATTAGCATCATTTTTTTTTTTTTGCAAAAAGGTCCATTGCCTAAATTGTTCAGATGAGCATGTCAACTACCTAAAAACTCTCTAAACCTCTGAATGTTTTACTATGTAAAGTCTAAATTATCTAAATGTTGTAGAGATAGAGATGCAGCCAATTAGACATTTGGATATGTAAGATTCAAACTGGGTTCAAAACAAATGCAGTCAGGACGAAAATTCAGAGAAAAAACAAATTGACAGGCAGTAAGAGAATAGAAGAAACCCATCAGATTATGGCAGCCAAAAAATGTTTCATTTAGTCTATCCCATCCATCACGTTAAGCCTCAGCTTCTATAACATCTCCAGGAGAAAGCATGTACAAACAGAACACAGAGCAGTTCATATCCCTTCTTTTCGGTCGTCCTGAACAAGTTTCCCATGGCTAAGAACTACCATCGCTCATGTCCACCATTGGCTTCCTCCTCAGTGAGCTGAGATTTGGAAGTCAAAACTCGCTGCATATCATTCCGGCGGTGTCTCGTAGTCGATCTCCCCTTCGTCCATCGGTCCACTATCACTTGAATCCCCATGGTCTGAAGGATCATCTGGCTGATGCCCCTCGTTTATTGCTGCTTCAGAGAAGAAATGGTAGTCAGACAATGGTTAGTGGGAGAGCACCAAACTATTAACACAGTTATTATCACAACGACGTTAAATGTGATTGGAGATTTGCCTTGTTACTCTGCTATGACAAGCTTGTTAGAATAATCTACTGCTTCCTGGTGTGAACACACAGTAAGGGGAAGGCGACGCCGAAAAGGTTCCTGCTGTGGTACTGTAGCCGCTGCAGGTGCAGGCGCCGAACGGCTCACCTGCAGCACTGTAGCCACATGCAAAGGCCGGCGCAGAGTCAGCCCTGCTATGTTATCTAGTTTGCTATGACTGCTCTTGTGTGTGAACTGGTTATGCAAAAATAATGTACAAGTACTTGCTAGGAAAACTATTAACCAGCCGAATCTAGTTTCTGACATCAATTGACACTGATAGTGATCGATACAAAATTGCCAAGAGAAAATCTGTAAAAGGTCGATGCAGCATATGTCATGCAAGTGTCACTTTTTCCATAGGAAAAAAGAAATCCTCCATGTAAGAAAAGACTGATTATAAAGAATGAAGTTAGATGAACCCAGAAACTCTGCTGCAACAAGGTGAAAGAGTAATTTCATTTCAATACCAGTATGCAATAATGGAACGTCCTATTTATGGGATAATCACTGTTTCAAGAAGCAATTCAAAATGCAATGTAACTGAGCTTGTAAATCCCTATGCAAACTATCTGCATTTGTAGGCTGCCCAGGTAAAACTTATTACTCTACACGTAACCCCCGTTGAAAAGTTTATGGAATAATCATAGCCTCCTAACATCAGTTCAAGCATTGGCACAATCAAGTTATTTGTATTGACAGAAATGTGATCTCAAACTGCATTCACAGAAAAAAAAAATGGACACCACTAGTAGTCAACAGAGAACCACCACAGAAACATTAAATGGTTGATAAAGCACTCATGAGAACAAGATTGCCCCTAATATGAAGTGCATGCTAGATATCTACCTTTGTTGAATGTGTAACTTCAACTAGTTCAGCTAATGTGCTATGTACAGGTTGATGGAATCCATTTTCAGTCAATAAGGATCAGAAACAGAGAAATGGAAATCACTTAGTTAGCAATTTTATCTGATTTTAGTAAGGATGCCAAAACTAGATTATGGTCATGTATCCAAATGAAATAAGCAAGACGAGTAGACAACTGCATTCTGCATCATCATGCAAACTCAAACAGATTCAAAAGTATGGCATCATCAGCAAACTAATTCACAAACCATGTCACCATGAAACACAATTACATGAGATCTGTACTTCTCTTGGCCAACCTCCTATAAAACAGGGAATGCAGTACTAAGAAGTACAAGAAACTAAAAGGACACATGCATGATGATCATTAATATACTACATGCAGAAAAATTGATCAGGCAATTCGATCTGTACATTGACATTTGGAGCATGTAACTGCAGAACACAAGCAAGCAGCAGATAAACATCTAATCCAGCAGCGGGAATCACTTGCATGCATGATATCTGAATAGCGGCAACAGAACTGGATGAAACAAGCAAACACAATCAAACGTGGTTCCAAGTTGTGTTACCTCCATCCGCATCCAGGTTCCAAGTGATGAGGTAGCGACTTGTGACCGGCTCGTCGTCCGGCCCTGGCCTGTTCAGCGGATCATATTGCTCACAGTCCACCACCGTGTGCTCGGGCACATTGACGCCGAACAATCGCTGGTTCAGGGAGAAGTAGACCACATTGGAGTTCACCGGGGAGACGCCCACGAGCGTGGGAGGGTTCGGCGGCAGCCCGGTCAGGTCGTAGCTTTCGTGGTCCCAGATGTCCTCGAAGCTTTCCGTATAGTTCATTACCCATTGCCATGGATTGTCCTCCATGTCTCGATACCACATGTTCACCGTCGCCGCTCCGTGGCCGTGGGGGCTGAGGATGATCTCCACGTACCGCACCAAGTTCTCGCTTACAGCGATGCAGCGCCTGCAGTGGAGGTCCAGCAGGGCTCCGGCTCCGGCTCGGAGGACACGACCAGGCGGGAGGCGGTGGAAGTTCAGCACCTGCAGCAGGTCCGGTTGGGAGAGGTCGCAGCTGATGATCCCCCACGAGAGGTCGAACCAGAAGACCGTGCTGTTGATGGTGACTGTGCCGTGGGGTACCCAATTCCGGTGGCGGTCCCTCGCTAATAAGGGGTTAACATACATGTTCCCATACCAGACGCCGGTGGTGTAGAGGACGACGACGGCTTGTGGAGCACCCGTGGTAACAATGAGCTCGGCAATCTGGAAGTGACCTGTTTCTTGGTTGCAGACGAGGCCGACGCTCTCGATGTTGCTTAGGGCGGGCAGGTTGACGAAGTCGTAGAAGGGGCGCTCGGGTATGTGCACGGCGCACGCATCGATCTCGGCACCGTCGTCGTCCCTGAGGAAGTGGCGCACCACGACGAGGTGGCTGTTGTCGGGTTCCTGGTCGAAGTTGGTGCCGTAGGAGGGCGCGATGGCGAAGTGGACGAGGAGGCAGAAGCGCCCGGTGGCAATGATGTAGGGGTACATGTCGGGTCTCGCCGGGTCGGGGTGGGAATGGAGGCGCACGAAGAGGGAGGAGACCCACGGCGGCCGCGCGATCGTGATGGTGAAGTCGGGGGCGAACGCGTCCATCGCCGCGTGCGCCAACACCGACGCCATTTCGTCCGTGTTCACGTCCACGACGCTCTCCTCCAGCTGTATCTGCGCCTCTATCGCCGCGTCCTCCTCCTGCGCCTGCGCCTGCGCCTGCGCCGCCGCGTCCTCGGCTGCGACGTCGTGCTCCTCGGCTTCCTCGACCCCCGCGTGCTGCTCCTCCGCGCCCGCGTGCAAGCCGGGCGGGACGACGTCGAGTACGCGGCGTAGGATCAGCCAAGGCCTCTCCATCGGCGCTCGCTGGTGCGCTTGGCTTCCCGCAGCGAGGGAGAGGGAGACCACGCTGGGGTTGTTGAGGCGAGAGGGTGGCGGTGGGGTTTGGGGTGATTTGGTGGTGGCCTGGCGATTCGGTGGAAAATGGGATGGCAGGATGGTAATTTATACAGGATAACGGTTACGTGCTCGGCCTTCTTCACGAACATTCCGTTCATTCCCAGGGCCACGATGGGCCTTTGCAGGCCTAACCGCCTAACCCAAGTGAGCTCCAATCAATACATTACCTATCAACTTAGAAATATTTCACAAGAATATATGGGTGTAATCCTCACTTCACCAATAATTATAGGAATAGGAGGAAGCAATAGTTTGGTACCCGTAAATGAAATTTGCTTTGCGACAAAAGAAATTATTATTATTAGGACCTTATTACAGCCCGCACACAGCCGCAAACTCCGCCTGCACACCTCCTTCCTCGCACGCCTTCTCTTCTTCCTTGTGCACCTTCCCTTCTTTCTCCTGCGCTCCCCATCGTCTCCTCACCATGCCTGGCTCCGGCAACGTCCACATCACCTCCGCCCTCGATCACGGCCAACCCTAACCCGAGCCCTCTGCTTCAGATCCGGCGCGAGCGTCCCCGTCTCGACCCCCTCCCTTGCTCCAGCGGTGCCCTCCACCTCCTCCGTCACCCTCCACCGCTGCCACACTAATCTTAACCTCTTCTTCTTCTCCGGTTGTCACCCTCCCGGCCGGCACCGTCCAAACGGCCTCACCCACCACCCGACGGGCGGCGCCCCTGCCTTCGTCTTGACCACCGTCGCCGTTGGTCCGACGTCCTCCATGGAAGCTCCCTTCTAAGCTGAAGAGCATGGAAACCCCAAAACCCTGAACCCTAACACCGCGGCATGCTTCATCTCCGATGGTGGCGGCAGCCGGCAAGTGAGTTCGCATGCAATTTTTTTTTTGTCTTCTATTGCGTGCATAGCGAAGCCTCTCAGCACGTGCATGCAGTAAGAAGCATTTAGGTTATTATTTATTTATTTATTTATTTATTTTTTATTATTATTATTATTATTATTATTATTATTATTATTATTATTATTATTATTATTATTATTATTATTATTATTATTATTATTATTATGTGTGTGTGTTGTATTTAACGGATAAATAGTGTCGCGCCACATAGCTTTTGGCGTTAACGTGTCCTCGCTGCAAATGCTTTTGGAATGGAAACGTGAGCGATGGAAAGATGAGTGCCTTCCAAAACTCGTCGAAAGTTGCAGTGGAAAAAAACTGTCGATCTATAAAATCCGACAGTCCGCCCCGAAAATGACACAAAGCAAACTAATTACATCGAATTTGAAAGAATGTGTGTGGAGGCCAGTACATATATACAAAACAAGTATATAATTTTTCAGAAGAATGTGTCAGTGTGTGTGCACCATCACAAACTTGTGGTTTATGGATTTATTCGTTTCGCTGAAATTTGGTTTATGCCGATACTTATACTGATATGTTGTGAGAGTAAAATACTGTTCATTCGCTAAAAAATATTGCTGAAGTAGTTCACGCCAAAAGGGCCACCGACCAATTTGTACAGCGAATTAACTATTAACTAACTTATCCAACAAGCTTCCGTAATCACGATGACGTCTTGTACTCCAGTAGTCCACCGTGGGCTGGTGGCTCACTTTTCCCCAACCCCAAGGGCTGCGTCCGACAGCTAGCAGGGTCTCGTAGGCCTCCATCGCCAGTAGGCTGCCGATGACCGTGCCGGCGGCCGGAGTCGACGATCGTGGCGGTGGCCGGCCTAGCGACATGACCGATGGGGATTTACGTTGAGCGCGGTTGCCCATACACGCTGACGTTAGTCGGCCAGTGAGCGTCACGGCGTCGCACCACACCACAGATGGAACGTCGTCGGCGTCACAGGGAGGACGAAGGACGGAGACGAAGGAATATTATTTGTTCCTGCATGCATGCCGCGGTGCCGCACGGGATCATACACGCCAGTCTGCCACATAGTACAGCAGAAGATTCTCTCCACTGTCCTCGTGGTTGTGTAATGTGTAGGAGTGGTTCCGTTGCATTTGTGACGTCACTGGTGGTAACGAACGAGCGAGTTCAACGGAAAAAGGAATATCAGCAGCATTGTAAGTCATTCTGAGTAGGTTTATAGCTTCATTATGCATATACGGCATATCTAGGAGCATAGCAAAAGCTATGCATCAAGAAAAGCTAGAACGGCCTACAATTTCGAATGGAGGGAGTATAAAATATGTCTTGATGTGATGCATTCATTTGAACTATGGATGCTAATATATTCCTTGAAAGACTTGCTCAAAGTTAGGAATGAAGTTTAATTTAGGACAAACTAAAGCTAATTATAATTTGGAATTGAGGATGTAAGGGTTCATGCCTAACTATGTCATGCGTGAAGTTATTTTTGTTTCATGAAGATCATTCTGCATAATTTTTCAAACATCATATAAAAAAAGTTTCTTGTATTTACAAAAGAACACCCGGCTTCATTGCGCAGATCATGAAGGTGCCCAAACTTATGTCCCGTTGAATGATTTGACAAAGGCCCAGGTACTTAGGGATCATGGAATGGGATTTCGATCATATTTTAACCTTATTTAGTTGTACTCATATCCACTCAATTTACGTGTATTAAAGTGGACTGTGATAGAACTTAGTTTAATTTCTACTCTAATTTATTTCAACACATATAAATTCGGTGAATACGATTGCATGCAAACAAGACCTTTCTCGTCAAACTTATGCACACAGGTTCGGGTACTCATCACCAAGGCACCAGTGCACGAGAAGGCAGCAGTGCTTGTGCTGTGGAATTGGTAGTACTGTAGTATGAACGGGCTTTATTTCCAGGCCGAACGGGCAAATCAATGAAGGCCCACGACATGCAAGCTGGACTGCGAGAAACGAGCTACTATATCAAACAGCCCAGGTGGCCCAACCAATAGGTCGTGCACGGGTCAACGACGAGTATGGGACACAGCACTGCCTGCCGGCCGGTCAACATTTATGTGAATTTTTTTTAAATCAAGCCAACATTTGAAAATACTAGGTTTGACAACTCTTCTAACTTACTTCAATATTTCGCAAAAACTAGTCCACCTTTTATATAAAAATAGAATGTTCAAAAAAAGTTGAAGTAGTACATTATCAAAATGTTGAAATATGCATGTTTGAAATGTTGATTTTTAAAACTAATAAAATAAAGAAATACATTGGTCTCATTTTCATAAATTTATTCTAAAGCACATGGTCGCTCAAACTGATTTCGAAATAGACCTACTGCTTGGGAAAAACAATGCATTTGAAGTTTAAAATCTAAACTAGGAAATTGTATCTCGTGTCATCCGTATGGCTGGTTGGTTTGCTTCCCCATGTCATCTCGCCTGTCCATCCTATATTGCAGCAATATTGATCAAATGTTGTAAATTGCAGAAGCCATATCTAATGTAAAATGCATAAGAATTCCTCTCTCAAATTCGACATAATCAATAGGTGCCTTTGACCTTTGTATACATATGAGCCCAAAACGTGAGCGTGAGCACAAGACGCTGCCGAAACCACAAGGAAAAAGTCCAATTCACCTTTTCCAACTTTTTTTTAAAGTCAATTCGACTCCTCTAATATCAAAACTAGTTTTAATTTTTGGCCTCCATCGTCTTTGAAACTGTCAGATTTTAGTCCTCGACGATTTTGCTCGATACTGGCCGACGTGGCACCACACCAACCTCAAGGGAGGCAAATGAAACTACATTGGTAGTTCAAGGGGCCACATAGGTTTTATTGAAAAATATAGGACTATTTATTTAAAAAATCCAAATGTTTTTCAAGGAAAAAACTAAGCAATGAAAAATGGTAAAATCTGATTTAATCTTACAAAATTCATAGGAAGTTGGTTTAGCTTGAAAAAAATGTGAACTAGTTTAGAATTTTTGCTAAAATCGTGATCCATCTTATTGGTACATAGATTGAAATTATTTAAATCTTATATGATCTCCTTTTTGGTGTTTATTTGCTACCATAATATTGCAGAGAAACAAACATAATGTTTTTGTGTTTCTTGTTTACAGACATGTTAATGAATTATGTTTTGGCAAGATTTGAATTATTAGCAGAGAATTGACGTATGCTTGTATTTTACAAATTTATTATATGAATATATGGGGTTGTTTTCTTAGTGGTAGGCAATGTGCCTGTTAACATTGAGATGTCTGTGATGATTTCTCAGTCTAAGAATCTATGCTCATAGGGATGGGCATGCATACGTGCGCCCATATACGGGATTATGCATGTACGTGTTCATATAACATATAAACAGGAACAATTAATGAACTACCAAAATCACTTGAACTTCTACATAGTTTAGTTTGTGGATGTAAACTAATTATAACAGATAACGAGAACGTCTACTAGCAAGTTGAAAGGATCAAGATGCCCAAGAGAGGGTGAATTAGGCTCATTCTCAAATTCTTTGCAATAATTAAACCCTACACTTAGCCCACTTCATCCCTTGTGCCTAGAAGGTGTTTCTAATGTTCTACCGCACAAAAGTTTTGCAACCTAAGTTCCAATCCTACTCTAGCATGGTAATTCTAGGAATATAAAGATAAAAATTAAATTGCTCAAATGTAAATGCTTAAAGTAAAAAGAGGAGAAGGAACGCGACGATGTTTTGTCGAGGTATCAGAGAGTCGTCACTCTCCACTAGTCCTCGTTGGAGCACCCGCGCAAGGGTGTAGCTCCCCCTTCGCGCAAGGATCAAATGCTCTCTACGGATTGATTCTTCGACACTCCACTCACAACTTGAGTTGGGTCATCCACAAGGTCCGCCGAATGATCACCAAACTCTCGATCACCACCAAGCCGTCTAGGTGATGGCGATCACTAAGAGTAACAAGCACGAACTCTCACTTGACCACAACAAGCCTAATGAGAAGGGTGGATGCACACTTGCTACTCTCCTTACACTAATGAGGCCTTAATCTTAGATTCTCAAATCTTAATCACATCACTAAGCTCTTGCTCTCCAAAGCACTCTCAAGGGTGTTTCTCAGCTGATCAAATGGGCAAGAGACCTCCCTTGGATGAATAGAGGAAGTATTTATACCCTCTCATTCAAAACGAACCGTTAGGAGGTTGCGTCAGCGTTCTACGGGGTGACCGGACGCTCTGGTCAAGGTGACCGGACGCTCCGATCAGTTCTCCCCACCACAGAGCCGTTAAGTTGTGACTGGACTCTGATCTGCGTCCGGTCAGCACTGACCGGACGCGTCCGGTCAGTAACCAAAACTTGACCAGCATCCGGTCAGCACTGATCGGACACGTCCGATCAAAATTCTCCCTCTCTGGAACCTTACTAGAATTGACCGGACTCTGGCACCCAGCGTCCGATCAATTTACACTCAGCATCCGGTCACAACCAGACGACTTCACCTTAATCAAATGAACTGACCGGACTCTACTACCAGCGTCCGGTCACATCGGGACCAGCGTCCAGTCAACATTTGACCCTCCATTCACTTCCAACTCAAAAACATATGTGAATGTAGTTTGCTCTAATTGATCTTAGGGCTACTTTGGAGCTACCTAGTGTTAGATTTGACAAGTGTGTACCACACCTAACCCACTAGACTCACCTAGGTCAAGCTACTAGTCCATACCCCCTTAATAGTATGGCTAAAGGAAAAACAAAGTTCTAAACTACTCTAAGCGTCTCTTCAACACCAAATGACACTTAGAACTAGTCCATCCTTAACCTTGTCATCCATCCTTTGAAAAATAAAACAATTTCCATCATAGGGGCATGAAAACCATGATTACCCAATTAATTGCCATTACTATGACCTAACTTAATTGCCTCTGCAAAACACACGTTAGTCATAGTAATCATGTATTGTCATTAATCACTGAAACCCAACTAGGGGCCTAGATGCTTTCAATCTCTCTATTTTTGGTGATTGATGACAATACAACCTCGAGTATGTAAGAGAGATGAGGTTTTCAACATGTTTGGTTCATATAAGCTTTTGACAATAAGAACAAAGAAGTTAGACAAGCTTTATGACCTAAGCCAACATGATGTACTTAATAGATATAAAGTAAGCATGAGTACAAGAAATAAAACTCATTTAAATCAGAGTAAAGACGTGGAAGCAAAGCAAATGAGCATAACCAAGTGACACGACATATAAATAATTTAAAGTAGAGATCACACATATCACATAAATATCACGCTCACACTTATATAGTTCAATGCATGAAAGTAAACATGAATGCATAATAACACATAAAAAACCAAACAAAACCAAACGTAATAAATAAGCTCCCCCTAGATATATCGCTCCCCTAGATCTAATCATACTCGATCCCTCTCCCCCTTTGGCATCAATCACCAAAATCTAAGGGTCGGTCAGCGGGGCTAGAGCAGACGAGTCGGGCGCTGAGGTGCGGTGAGCGATCTAAAACTATGTAGCATCATCCTCGGATCTGGAGCTCTAAGCAGTCTGACCCTATGTCACTGGAACTGATACTAAAGTGGTCTGGGTCTGCTGTGGGAATGGTGCTGCATGAGACTCTGTAGGTATCACTAAAGCAGGTGGCTCTGATGATGCAACAAATGAAGGGAGCATCTCTGTAGTCCTAGTGACTAGAGCAACGGTGGAAGGTCCAGGGACACGTAGCTCTGGCGGTGTAGACTACCCTGTCAACTCACTGAATATAGCACCAAGGCTCCTAGAAACTAGGGTAACTTCACAAGTACTGAGGAGCTCTGAGCTAGAGTGAAGCCTGTAACAAGTGTGAAAGCTCTAGTTTGATTTTGGTTAATTGATGAAACCCTAAGTGCTAACCTAGTTTATCAAAGTGGTTATGAGATAGGTAGCACTATTCCAAGTGGTGAAACAAATGAAGATCATGACATGATGATGGTGATTCCATGGTGATGATCAAGTGCTTGGACTTGGAAAAGGAGAAAGGAAAACAAAAGGCTCAAGGCAAAGGTATAAGTGGTAGGAGCCTTTTTTCGTTTCGGTGATCAAGACACTTAGCGAGTGTAATTATATTTAGGTTCGATAGCTATACTATTAAGAGGGGTGAAACTCGTATCAAAATGTAGTTATCAAAGTGCCACTAGATGCTCTAACTTATTGCATATGCATTTAGGATCTAGTGGAGTGCTAACACCCTTGAAAATGTTTGTGAAAACATGCTAACACACATGCACAAAGGTGATACGCATTGTGTTTAGCACTTGGGAGCAAGGGTTCAAAACTCCACCGATGCCCTATATAGAAAAGACAGGGTTTCACAAAGTGCATCGGATGCTGGCCACGCAGTAAGCAAATGCTGGGGTCATGCGTCCGGTCAGTAGCAGCAGTGAGCATGCTGTCTCGGTCTTTTGACCAGACGCTGGTGCGAAGTGTGACCAGAGCTCAGGGCCTGTATCCGGTCAGTGCTGACATATGCTGACATGGCGGAGCACTGAGGAGACGGTGAGTGACCGGACACTGGGTGAGTCCGGTCGAGCATGACCGGACGCATTCGGTCGTGACTGGTACCTTACTAGAAATGACCAGACACTAGGGTCCTGTGTCCGGTCACTTCAAAGCAGCGCATTTGGTCACAACTTAAATGTACTAATGACCGTTGAGATCGAGCGATCAGTGTTTGAAGTAGGGGACACACCGAACGTTGGAGTCCAGCATCCGGTCAATCTGACTGGCGCGTTTGGTCGCCCCATTTTTTAGTGGACTAAGGTGCCAATGACTCTATTTTATGGGGGCTTCTATTTAAGCCCCATGGCCAGCTCAAGCTCACTCTTTTGGCCATTTGCATTGACATAGCAACCTTGTGAGCTTAGCAAAAGCCCTCCTGCTCATCTCCATCATTGATTCATCATCTTTGTGAGATTGGGAGAGAATCCAAGTGCATTGTTTGAGTGATAGCATCTAGATGCACTTGGTATTCGTGTTTTGCTATGGGATAAACTTGTTTCTCTTGGTGGTTGCCGCCACCTAGATGTCTTGAAGCAGTGAGGATCATCAAGTAGAGGTTGGTGATTGTCTCTGGCTCCGATTGTGGTGATTGTGAGGGGTCTTGTGCCTTCCCCGGTGGAGCGCCGAAAGGTAACTCTAGTGGATTGCTCATGTCATTGAGTTACCTCATTTGTGGGTAGGTTCTTGCGGTGTCCAATTATGTGGATGAGGTTTATAAAACACCTCTTAGCCACCGAGCCACCAAGTGTTGGTCGACACAATGGGGACTAGCGTGCTGACAAGCACGTGAACCTCGGGAGAAAAATTGGTTGTCTCTTGCCCTTTGGTGTTCTCCTGGTGATTGATTTATTTTCATCTTATGATTGGTTCACTCCTCTACACGGTGGTATAATCATCCTACTCACTCATTTATATTCTTGCAAACTAGTTGTAGCAAGCTCTTTAGTGTAGCTAGAATTGAGAGTTTGCTTATTAGTTTAAGTTCATCTAGTGGAGCTCTTTAGTGTAGCAAGTGTGAGAGCTCTTAGTGACTAGTGACATAACGAATTGTGTGTTTAGTGATCATAGCAACTAGAATTATTGGATAGGTGGCTTGCAACCCTTGTAGAGCTAGAGCAAGTTTGCATGTCGCTATTTGTTGTACTAATCAAATTGCTCTAGTTGGTTTGTAGATTTTTAAATAGGCTATTCACCCCCTCTAGACATATTAGGACCTTTCAAAGTGGTGTGAAGGAAAGACCCTAGGCTGGCACTGGCGAAGTAAACCATTGGGACACCTGTTCTATCGGTGAAGCAAGCTATCCCTAACTCTGAAGCCAACTAGGCTAAAAAGCTGGAGTCACTGTGGTGGTGGTAGGCTGACCAAGCTGAGGTGTGAGCTATGGCGGTGGAGCTCCAATAGCAGTGACAACATGCTACATAAATCCAAGTAACTACTGCTGAATAAGGAGCTGCTGCTACTGCTATATAGCCTACTGCTGTCGCTGGAACTCATCCTGTCTGACCTGAACCTATGCTAGTGCTGCTGCTGTCTCCTGGGCCTGGTGAGCTTGATCCTACCTCATCTGCTCAAGAATAGCAAGTAGAGTGGGGTCTATCTATGGTGGTCATGGTGGAGCTGAGCTGGAGCCACCGACCTCACTATCATGTCATCGAGGAGGCATCTAAGGGATAGCCTGGTAGTTATCATCTGAACTATCGCTAGGGTCGCTCTTAACCATAACCTCCTGCTGAGCATCTAGCTACTCCTCCTCTATCGCTGCAACACCCCTAATAATCTCATCCTACTAGGCTACAGTCTCTAGCACCTCTAGGCGATGGCACGACTGGCTAGGTGTCCTCGCTCTACTATGATGGAGCATCTAGGTCATGTTATATGCAGGGAACTCTATGGTAGTACCAGAATACTTTACCAACATCTTAGGAGGCCTCACTGTAACTACCCTATGAATTAGAAATGTGATCTAGTGAGCATACGATAGCTGCCTATGACCTTTGAATCCTTCAGCAAGTGTATCCTCCATCTCAGAAAGAATGACATCCCATATATCAAATATTGTCTGCTGCATCAGAGAGTTCAGTAGACACAACTGAATGCGAGTCAATCCCTCACGATATCCCATCCTTGAGAGTAGGGTCCTCCTTATGATAGCATCAAGTAGTCAAGCTATAGGAGTAAGATCCCCAGGTGTCCTGCTCAACCCCTCACCGAATGGCTCTATGAAGCGAGGTCAGACCAAGTCTGTGGGAGGCACAAGACTGCCATGAGGGCATCTGGGAGGCTCTGTCTAACCATAGCACACCTTATGAAGGTGAATGGGTGCCTCTAGAATCCTAATGATCTCTCTGACCCTGTAACTCATCAACCTATAGTCACAGCCTCTGAAAGCAAAGTGTATGAACCTGTGTCCTGGGTCAATCCAAAGTGCAGCGTAGAACTCATGGACCCTTGATGGTGCATATCTACCAGTCCATCCAAGTAGATTAGTCAATCCTGGCAAGTAAGAGAGATGAGGGTGGATCTGCTCTTCAGCTGCTGCTACAATGGCCTCAATGGAGCAAACCCTCTAAGATCTGAAAGCCACACCACTATTCAGATAAGCATTGTAGAAGTTCTCCTACAGTGGTGTATAGAATCCCTCTAAAGCATGCTCATCCCTCCTCAGTGGGAACTAGTCCTTGAACTAAACAAACCTGAGCTACTACACCTGCTTTGCCGTGACAGCCCTCAAATCCAAGTGAGTCACTAGAGGTGGACGAGAACCCCTCCGCTATGTCTCTAGCCTTGGTGTCACCTGAGCATGGGTATGACTAGAGTGGTGTAACTGTGGCTGAGATGCCTGCTTAGTCTCCTTTATCTACTCTGCCTACCCAGTCTACTGAGTATCCTCTGCCTGCACTAGAGGCTGTGACTGCTGTTGTGGCTCCCTTTGAGGTTGAGTCTCCTCCAAAATGACACGACATCCCTCAAGCATGATAGTCCTATCTGGACTACCATGATGATGCTCTACCGCCTCGATGATGGCTCTCTGTGCTGGTGAAAGCTGATCTGTAATGACAACACTACTTCGAGCACCTTCTCTCTCTGCACGCTCTATGGTGGCTGCAACTGCTACTGCTCTCTTAGTATCAGCATCTGCTTACTTGTGCTTCTTCATTACAAGCTTCTTCACCTTTCCTTTCACCTTAGTAGGCCAGTGAGGTGGAGGCCTTGGATCCTCATCACTTGGACCACCTCCGGTGTTCTTGACATGTGCCATTACTAGAGCTAAAAAGAACTACTGGCACTGACAAGAATCAGCTGCCAACTGTCACTTCTGCAGCTTGGCCTCAATCCGTAGTCATGAGCTTGGCCCTGAGTTAACTAATAACTACTAAAGTAACCTCAGAAACACTGACTCACTGCATGATAGAATAGATCGGATATATGAAACATTTCAATGTACATCTAGAGATACAAAACCCTAAAAAGCAAGCAATAGATACAAAATTAGAAGCAAGGGCTTGCTACCTGACGAACCAGCGAACCGAAGAGTAGAGGAACAAAACATGAGGGCACCACCAGGAAAACACCTAGGGTTAGGGTTCTGGTGAGGCAATGCGGCACTGGTGATGGTAGCTAGGGTACCGGCGATGCTTAGGCGATGCTAGGGCACGATGGCTCTGTTGTTGGCGGCGCTAGGGCATGGACACATAGATCAGTGTGGCAGGGGAGGCACAGGCGGCGTCGTGGGAGTGTTGTGAGCAGCGTGGGCATGGTGGCGTAGTGCAGCGCAGGCACACTGCAGAGGTGGTGTAGGCGCGGTGGTGCGACGTGGATTCGATGAGGACGATGCGGCGCGGCTACGGGTAGATGGCGCGAGCACGGGAGCACAGCAGCTTGGGCAAGCAATGGTGATGTTGGCGCGGGATTGCGGGATTAGGTCAAGGCACGATGATGTTATATGGTGGCCCCCAACGTGATGGATAAGGAAAGGAGAGAGAGAGTTCGGAACCCACATGATTTCTACTGACCAGACACTCCGGTGGCAATGACCAGACGCTGCCACCCAGAGTCCAGTCGACAACAGAGAGGTCCAAAACCTCCCAAGTCATGACCGGACACGTCCGACCACCACTGACTGGACGTAGCCAGAGTCCGGTCGATCCTATCTTCATCTTCTTTGCTTGATCGAATGCAGGATCACCTTCTGACCGGATGCAGGAAAGATACCGTTTCAACGTCTGATCACTCCTTCACAGCAATGGTTCACCTCCTATGAACCGACCGGACGCAGGGAGCAGAGTCCAGTCCAGCGTCCGATCACCCTTTTCCAGCAAATCTTCAATATTCCTTCACGCTTCCCATTCCCAATCAAGTCCCAACTTCAATAAGACCCAAATAAACACCAATTGGGACTGATGTGAGTGACCTCTCTCAAACCCTCAAATTTTTCAAAGTATTTTGCTTTAGGCTATAATTCTTTTTAAGAAAATAGGCAATAAAAGGTTGATTGAAGAGAAACAACAAAATGACATACATGCATATGCAATGCAATACTTAAAAGTAATTTTAGTTGCTTGTCAAGTTTGATCCAAGGTTAAGCTTCTTCACATGCTTTTCAACGGTTATCTTAACCATGTTAGACAAGCCCAAATGCATTACCAAGAAGTAAACATGTTGTGTATTACAATGCAATGCAAGGGACAACACAAGCTCATTTTTTAGTGAAGTTACTAAAATCAAGCACATTGAGCTCATTTCTCAACCAACAAAATGTAGCATCATCTAGCGGTTTAGTGAAGATATCCGCCAATTGATCCTCGGTACTTACACCTTCTAGTGATATATCATTTTTAGCAACATGATCTCTAAGAAAGTGATGGCGGATATCTATGTGCTTGGTGCGAGAGTGTTGAACCAAATTATTAGCAAGCTTTACCGCACTCTCATTGTTGCACAAAAGAGGTACCTTTTCTAGAACTACACCATAGTCTAGCAAAGTTTGCTTCATGTAAAGTATTTGTGCACAACAAGCACCCCGCGACAATGCATTCTGCTTCAGCGGTGGACAAAGCCACACTATTTTGCTTCTTGGAGGACTAAGACACAAGTGATCTACCAAGCAAATGGCACCCTCCGGATGTGCTTTTCCTATCAACTTTGCAACTAGCATAATCTGAATCAGAATAGCCAACTAATTCAAATCTAGCTCCTTTGGGATACCAAAGTCCAATGCTTGGTGTGCGCTTAAGATACCTAAGGATTCTTTTAACGTCAATCAAATGAGCTTCCTTAGGATTAGCTTGAAATCTAGCACACATACACACACTAAATATGATGTCGGGCCTAGATGCTGTTAAATACAACAAGCTACCAATCATAGAGTGGTAGAGACTTTGATCAACCATTTTACCTACCTCATCTAGGTCGAGATGTCCATTAGATGACATTGGTGTCTTGATTGGCTTACATTCATCCATATTGGACCTCTTGAGAAGATCCTTGGTATACTTTTCTTGAGAGATGAAAATCCCTTCTCTCATTTGCTTGACTTGAAAACCAAGAAAGAATGTAAGCTCTCCAATCATTGACATCTCAAACTCCTTCGACATTAATTCACCAAACTCTTTGCAAGAATCTTCATTTGATGATCCAAATATGATATCAACAACCTATACTTAACAAATGAAGATCTCTCCATCAAGCTTCTTGGTGAATAGTATGGTGTCGACCTTCCCAATGGTGAAGCCCTTCTTAATGAGGAAATCCTGAAGGCATTCATACCATGCTCTTGGGGTTTGCTTAAGCCCATATAACACCTTGGACAACCTATAAACATGATTAGGATATCTAGGGTCTTCAAACCCAGGAGGTTGATCAATATAGACTAGTTTATTAATAAAGCCATTTAAAAATGCACTTTTAACATCCATTTGATATAGTTTCATTTTATGATGTGATGCATATGCAAAGAGGATACAAAAATGGCTTCAAGTCTTGCAACCGGTGCAAAGGTCTATCTAAAATCCAACCCTTCAATTTGAGAGAACCCCTTTGTAACTAGTCTTGCTTTGTTCCTCACAACAATGGCTTGACCATCTTGCTTGTTGCAGAAACACCCACTTTGTTCCAATGACTCTTGCACCTTGTGGTCGCTCTTCAAGAGTCTAAACTTCATTACTGGCGAACTTGTTCAACTCTTCATGCATGGCATTTATCCAATCGGGATCTTGAAGAGCTTCTTCTATATTCTTAGGTTCAACACAAGAGACAAAGGAGTGATGTTCAATAAATGAAGTAAGTTTTTGAGATTGAGTCATTACACCATTTGAAGGACTCCCTATGATGAGATCTTGTGGATGAGCTTATAGTAGAGGTGAATTTCTTCTATCAACCACTTGAGGGGGAGGTTATGGAACATCAACATCTTATGCTTGTGCCACCATTTGATCATGAGGGACATGAGTATCTTTATTTTCTACTCTCCCATCTTTATCACCATCTTGTGGCACATTTGATGAAGGTGGATCAATCACTTGTACATCATCTTTGGGCTTGATGTCTCTAACTGGAATGTTCTTTATGGCCTTCCTCAATGGTTCATCATCTACATTATTAAGATTCTCAGGTGCTCCTTGGGAGCCATTAGATTCATCAAATTCCACATCATATGTTTCTTCAACCAAGCTGGTGGTATGATTAAATACTCTATATGCTTTGGACTTTGATGAGTAACCAACAAGAAAGCCAATATCACAACGTCTTTGATACTTCCCTAGGTGTTGCCTTTTCTTGTAGATGTAGCATTTGCAACCAAACACCCAGAAGAATGAGACGTTCGGCTTCTTCCCATTGAGCAACTCATAAGGTGTCTTGCCAAGAAACTTTTGAAGGAATAGGTGGTTGGATTTATAGCATGCGGTGTTGATAGCTTCCGCCCATAGAGATTCGGGTGTGTTGTACTCGTCAAACATTGTTCTTGCAAGTGTAATATGTGTCTGGTTCTTTCTCTCAACTACACCACTTTGATGAGGAGTGTATGTTGCAGAGACCTCATGCTTGATTCTGACTTCATCACAATAAGCTTTAATATTTGTATTGTCAAATTCTTTACCATTATCACTTCTACTCTTCTTGAGCTTCACTTCAAACTCATTTTGTGCTCTCTTGGCAAACTTCTTGAAGCATGATGCAACCTCAGTCTTGTCATAAAGGAAGAACACCCATGTATATCTTGAGTAGTCATCAACAATCACAAGACAATAAAGATTTCCTCCCAAGCTCTTGTAAGTTGTTGGTCCAAATAAGTCCATGTGAAGGAGCTCTAGCACTCTTGTTGTTAACATAAAATATTTTGTAGGATGAGTGTTTACAACTTGCTTGCCGGCTTGACATGCACTATAAAGCTTGTCCTTCTCAAATTTCACATCATTCAACCCTCTCACCAATTTATTCTTCATAAGCTTCTTGAGTGACCTCATCCTAACATAAGCAAATCTTCTATGCCATAGCCACCCAAGTGATGTTTTGGTGAATAGACATGTCTTCAAGTTAGCATCTTCGGAGGTGAAATCCACTAGATATAGGTTATTGTATCTATATCCCTTGAATATAACTTGATCATCTTTTTTCTTAGATACAACCACTTTCTTCTTGATGAACAAGCATTGGAAGCTAAGATCACATAATTGTCCAACGGATAGCAAGTTAAAGCTCAACGAAGCAACATATAACATATTTGAGATTGAATGATCATTTAATATTGCCACTTTACCCAATCCTTTGACTTTGTCCTTTGAGTTATCACCAAATGTTATCCTTTCTTGGCCATCAACTTCTTCATCTAGTGAGGTGAACATACGAGGATCACCGGTCATATGTTGAGTGCAACCACTATCAATTACCCAATGACTTCCACCAGTCTTGTAGTTCACCTACACATAAGAGATCAAGCTTGTTTAGGGACCCAAATTAGTTGAGGGCCCTTGACTTTCTCAACAAGTGACTTTGCAACCCAAATTTTCTTAGGCCTATTCTTGTTGGGAGGTCCTAAGAATATGACTTTCATTTTACCACTAGAGTCCTTTCTAAGCATGTAATGAGTATTGAAAGCAAAAGGTCTAGCATGCTTGGGCAAGGGTTGTGGTGGTGGAGTTTGACACTTATGGGCAAAGTGACATTCTTGTCCACACTCAAAACACCTCTTTGGCTTTGGCTTTGACCTATGTTGATGTTGAGCTTGAGCCTTCTTCTCTTGATGTGCCAAGTATCTAATTCCACTTATATCCATCTTCATGATGGTGTTCATTAGTAGCTCACTTTGAAGATGTTGACCTCTTGTGAATTTGCTCAACCTAGTCTTGAGATGTTCTTTTTCTAACTTGAGCTTCTTGTTCTCTTCTTTTAGATCATCATGATTTTTCTCCTTCTTAAGCCTCTTGTTCTCTTCTTTAAGCTTCTCATTCTTAAGAGCTAGATCACTATCATGGTCAAGGTTCTCTATCACAATAGTGTTGGTGGTTGAAACCTTCTCAAGATCTTTCTTTAGCTTCTCATTCTCATTCTTGATCTTGACATACTCATCATAATTATCGGACTCAACCACTTGCTTGCCTTTGCTACTAGAACCTTGCTCAATGCTCTTAATGATCAAATCATCACATGATGTAGCTATATCAATCTTAACAACATCGTTAGTAGCATCATGTGGCTTATTGGATAAAAACTCATGAGAGATAACAAGATTATCATAATTGATCTTGAGATTTGTATATTCATCTTTTAGCATATTGTAGCTAGTGATGAGCTTATTATGTATCCCCTCAAGTTTATCATGTTTTTAAGCTCTTTCTTAGAAGATTTGAGCTCCTTGAGTTTGGATGATATAGCATCTTTAAGCTCAACACTAGCCTTTTCCGCTATGTCACATTTAGCTAAAAGAGAATTATTCTTAAGTTCTAGCTTTTCATTCTTAGCTCTTGACTTTCTAATGATCTTAGTATATTGATTTAGCAATTTAACAAGATCATCATATGAAGGTGATTCAAATTCATCATCATCACTATCACTATCATCATTGCAAGCATTTTTATCACCACTACTTTCATCATCATTTGATACCTTTCGTTCACCCTTGGCCATAAGGCATAGGTGTGTAGAGGATGATGGCAATGGTGTCGGTGAAGATGATGAAGAGTCAATCACAATAGCGGCCACCTTTTCATTCTCACTATCATCATCGGATGAGCAACTTGATGAATCAATATCCGTGAGCCAATCACCAACGATGTATGCCTTACCATTCTTCTTCTTCTTGTAGAAATCCTTCTTCTTGCCATTATTCTTCTTGTATGGCTTGTTTTTCTTCTTTTCATCTTCATCTTCATTACTTGAGTCATCTTTCTTGCCCTTGTACTTCTTCTTATACTTGTCTTTCTTGGGCTTGGGGCATTGATGTGCGAGATGACCAAGCTCTCCACAATTATAGCAATCCATCTCTGAGGTTGGCTTCCTTCTATTGCTAGTGAAGAACTTCTTTTTCTTCCCATCAAACTTGATGCCATTCTTGTTAAGCTTCTTAAGCATCTTGGCGGTTCTCCTCACCATGAGAGCAATACTTGCATCATTAATTTCATCATCACTTGAGCTCTCATACTCAATTCTTGCTTTACCCTTCTTTTGGCTAGCCTTGAATGCCAAGTCTTTGTCTTTCTTCTTGGTAGAGGATGAGCCATCTTGTGGTGTGATGTGCATGTACATCTCATGAGCGTTGATCTTTCCTAAGATTTCAGTTGGTGTAGCGGTGGAAAGATCACATTGATGAAGCACGATCACAATATGCCCATATTTGTCAATGGAGAGGACACTCAAGATTTTTCTTACAATATCGGATGGTTGTATTTGAGTAAGTCCTAGCCCATTAACTTACTCTACAAGAATATTTAAGCATGAGTACATTTCATTAGCACTCTCTTTAGGAAGCATCTCAAAAGAATTAAGCTTTTTTTATGATGAGATGATAGCGTTCCTCATGCTCACTCTTTGTTCCCTTATGGAGCACACAAATGTCCGACCATAGTGCATAGGCGTCCTTGTGGTTCCTCACACGGTTAAACACATCTTTGTAAAGACCTCTAAAGATAGTGTTTCTAGCCTTTGCATTCCATTTTTCATAATTCACTTCATCGCCTTAAAGGTGCGTGGGATCCCTAGGTTTTGGGAAACCTTGAGTGGTGGCTCTAAGAATTCCAACATCTAGAGCTTCTAAGTAAGCCTCCATGCGAATTTTCCAATAAGAAAAATCATATCCCTCAAAGATAGGAGGAGGTCCATCCCCGTGAGACATCTTTCTCTAGGTGGTTAAGCCTAAATATGTGAGCACAAGGCTCTGATACCAATTAAAAGAATCAAGATGCCCAAGAGGGGGTGAATTGGGCTAATTCTAATTTTTTTGCAATAATTAAACCCTACACTTAGCCCATTTCACCCCTTGTGCCTATAAGGTGTTTCTAATGTTCTACCGCACAAAAGTTTTACAACCAAAGTTCCAATCCTACTTTAGCATGACAATTCTAGGAATATAAAGACAAGAATTGAATTGCTCAAATGTAAACGCTTAAAGTAAAGAGAGGAGAAGGAACACGGTGATGTTTTGCTGAGGTATCAGAGAGTCACCACTCCCCACTAGTCCTTGTTGGAGCACCTGCGCAAGGGTGTAGCTTCATCTTGATCCGTGCAAGGATCAAGTGCTCTCTACGGGTTGATTCTTTGACACTCTATCGCGGTGAATCACCCACAACCGCTCACAACTTGAGTTGGGTCATCCACAAGCTCCGCCAGATGATCATCAAACTCTCGATCACCACCAAGCCGTATAGGTGATGGCGATCACCAAGAGTAACAAGCACGAACTCTCACTTGACCACAACAAGCCTAATGAGAAGGGTGGATGCACACTTGCTACTCTTCTTGCACTAATTAGGTCTTAATCTTGGATTCTCAAATCTCAATCACCTCACTAGGCTCTTGCTCTCCAAAGCACTCTCAAGGGTGTTTCTCAGCTGATCAAATGGGCAAGAGACCTCCCTTAGATGAATAGAGGAAGTATTTATACCCCCCCTCATTCCAAATAAACCATTAGGAGGTTGCGTCAGCGTTCTGCAGGGTGACCGGATGCTCTGGTCAAGGTGATCGGATACTCCGGTCAGTTCTCCTCGCCACAGTGCTGTTAAATTGTGACCAAACTCTGACCTATGTCCGGTCAGCACTGATCGGACGCGTCCGATCATGAAAACTGCTCTCTAGACCCTTACTGATGTTGACCGGACATTGGAGCCTAGAGTCTGGTCGCTTTGCTGTTCAGCGTTCGGTCAGTAACCGGAACCTAACCATGTGTCCGATCAGGATTCTCCCTCTCTAGAACCTTATTGGAGTTAACCGAACTCTGGCACCTAGCATCCGGTCACTTTACACTCAGTGTCCGATCACAACCAGATGACTTCACCTTGATCAAATGAACTGACCGGACTCTACTACCAGCGTCCGGTCACACCGAGACTAGTGTCTGGTCAACATTTGACCCTCCATTCACTTCCAACTCGAAAACATATGTAAATGAAGTTTGCTCCAATTGATCTTAGAGCTACTTTGGAGCTACCTAGTGCTAGATTTGACAAGTGTGCACTACACCTAACCCACTAGGCTCACCTAGGTCAAGCTACTAGTCCATACCCCCCTTAATAGTATGGACAAAGGAAAAACAAAGTCCTAACCTACTCTAAGTGTCTCTTCTACACCAAACAATACTTAGAACTAGTTCATCCTTAACCTTGTTATCCATCCTTTGAAAACCAAAACGATTTCCATCGTAGGGGCATGACAACCATGATTGCCCAATTGATTGCCATTACCATGACCTAACTTAATTGCCTCTACAAAACACACGTTAGTCATAATAATCACATATTATTATTAATCACTGAAACCCAACTAGGGGCCTAGAAGCTTTCACAAGTAAAAAAAGAGATACATATCAAATTTTTGTTTTTAAAAATCCAAGCTAGGCACCATAAGAGCATATTCAAGAGTCTTTTCTAAAGTTCACTCTCTAAATCATAATTTGAACAGCCACTTGCGTAAAAATCGATTTCTATATCTTTTCACTCTCTAACAGTTTTTTATATCTTGTTTGCACTCTAGAGAGTCATTCTCTTTATCTATTTTTATTTAGCGAGAAATCCATATTACAAAATGACTATATTTGGATAACCAATTAAAGAAGTTGTTGGAGGGTATTTTTCACCAAAATCTCTATTCCTAGCAATTAGGAAGGATTTAGAGAGTCTCCTAGAGTTGCTCTAAAACAAGCTAGTTTCATATTTTTCTGAGCTAAAACAAAATATCTAAGATTAGATGAGAACTTGGGATTTTTAATTGCATAACTTTTATAGAAAAATATTTGGATAATTCTTTGAAAGTATATATCTATAACTTGTTTTGAATTCTTTGAAAAGATATGTCTATCACTTTCTTCTGATACGATAACGATTCTTATTTGCCATCCATCCCGCGTCCGACGCGCTAGCTGGCCCAACCATAGGCCCACATATAGAGTTCCCCAATGAGTAAAATAGAGCGATGCCATTCCTCATTCTGCATCGCTACTGTGAGCTCCACCACACACCGCTTCTTTTCCGTCGCTATGGTAGCGACCCCTTTCCACTCCATGGTGGCCACTCCCCCACTCCATGGCGGCTCAAGCAAGCCTATTCCCCTCCCCTCCATGGATCCATCCCCCCACTCTAGATGGACCTCAAATCAACAGTGCGTTCTCGTCATCAATCTTGTGGAGATCCATGCTGGTCCACGACGATGATTCATCGCTGGCTACACCAGCCCCCAAGACAGCAGATCCGATCTCGAAACCACCTCCGAGGTTGTCTTCACTAATAACTCACTACCCGCTAGGTGCTCGCTGTCAACACCAACCAGATAACACCATACGTCATCGATCAGACTTTCTGTCTAAAGCTAAGTCACTTTTTAATATTCTTCTAACTATTCTCCAATCTCTGTATATCGCCATGACGTTTCTCCGAGCTGTTTTCTCCATGTTTGCTCTCCAAATGATTTTCTGAACCCCCGAACAGTCCTATTGATGCTCGGACGCCTCCAGAGATGGCCCTGTCTCTAGCTCCTCCCTACACGTGCATGAGCGTCTGTCCTTTGCATTATGGGTGGTCGGCAGCGGCTCCTTAGCGACGCCTATTCCTCCTACATGTGCACAAGCTCTATGCTCCACGTTATGGTTAACGGGCTAGCTAGGGCTAGAGACTCAGCTATACACTAACTGTTTGGAAGGTTTATATTAAATATAAATATATCTTCACACCAACTGATCGCCAAACTACATACATCGTTTCATCACCAGTGCTGATTTTTCTCCAGAGTTCATTTATTTTTACATCATGTACTACCCGTTCTACATGTTTGTATTTTAGGATCATCGTCCAGGTGATCGGATCACCTAGTGCTCGGACTTCTCCACCGATCAACTGGTCAGACCACTTGGTTTATGGACTCCATCGTTGACCAGTTGATCAGATTGTTCGCCAGTCGCTTCTACTCAATGCTCACTTCGCCGCCGACCAGTTGACCAGACTATTTGCCGCTCGTGCTTGATCGCCAGTTACGCTGGTTACTCCTCAGCGCTCGGATTCTTCGTGCTCGAGGACTAAGTGGGCACACTTCACCGCATGAACGTCGCCAGCTACGCCAGGGACTCCTTGGTGCTCGAACCTCGCTAGCTTCGCCTAGGACTCCTCGGTGCTCAAACATCATCGCCTACGTCGGGGACTCCTCGGTGCTCGATCATCGCCAACAACGTTGGGGACTTCTCGCTCCTCGATGCTCGGACATCGCTAGCGACACCGGGGGCTCCTCGCTCTTCGGTGCTCGGTCATCACTAACAACATTAGGGACTCTTCGCTCCTCGATGCTCGAACATCACTAGTGATGTCGGGGACTCCTCGCTCCTCAGTGCTCGGTCATCGCCAGCGACACCGGGGACTCCTCGCTCCTCGGTGCTCGGTCATCGCCAGCGACGTCAAGGACTCCTTGCTCCTTGGTGCTCGGTCATCCTCAGTGATGCTGGGGACTCCTCGCTCCTTGGTGCTCGATCATCCCCAGCGACACCGGGGACTCCTCGCTCCTCGATGCTCGATCATCGCCAGCGATGCCGGGGACTCCTCGATCATCTCCACCAATCAACTGGTCCGACCGCTAGGTTCATGGACTTCATCACCGACCAGTTGATCGGACTGTTCGCCACCTACGCCAAGGACTCCTCAGTGCTCGATCATCGCCAGCGACGCCGGGGACTCCTCGCTCCTCGGTGCTCGGACATCACCAGTGACGTTGGGGACTCCTCCCTCATTGGTGCTCATGCTTCATCGCCAGCTATGCTGGGGACTTCTCAGCGCTCGAATTCTTCATGCTCAAGGACTAAGTGGGCACATTTCACCGCACGAACGTCGCCAGCTATGCCAGGGACTCCTCGGTGCTCGAACCTCGCTAGCTTTGCCTAGGACTCCTCGGTGCTCGAATATCATCGCCTACGCTAGGGACTCCTCGGTGCTCGATCATCGCCAGCAATGTCGGGGACTCCTCGCTCCTCGATGCTCGGACATCGCTAGCGACACCGAGGGCTCCTCGCTCCTCGATGCTCGATCATCGCTAGTGACACTGGGGACTCTTCGCTCCTCGGTGCTCGAACATCACCAGCAACGCCGGGGACTCCTCGCTCCTCAGTGCTCGATCATCGTCAGTGACACCAGGGACTCCTCGCTCCTCGGTGCTCGATCATCGCCAGCGACGTCGGGGACTCCTCGCTCCTCGGTGCTCAGTCATCCTCAGCGACGCCGGGGACTCCTCGCTCCTCGGTGCTCGATCATCCCCAGCGACACCAGGGACTCCTTGCTCCTCGGTGCTCGGTCATCGCCAGCGACACTGGGGACTCCTCGATCATCTCCACTGATCAACGGGTCTGACCACTAGGTTCATGGACTTCATCGCCGACCAGTTGATCGAACTATTCACCGCCTACACTGAGGACTCCTCGGTGCTCGGTCATCGCTAGCGACGCCGGGGACTCCTCGCTCCTCGGTGCTTGGACATCGCCAATGACGCTGGGGACTCCTCCCTCATCGGTGCTCGTGCTTCATCGCCAGCTACGCTGGGGACTCCTCAGCGCTCGAATTCTTCATGCTCAAGGACTAAGTGGGCACACTTCACCGCACGAACGTCGCCAGCTATGCCGGGGACTCCTCGGTGCTTGGACCTCGCCAGCTTCAACTAGGACTCCTTGATGCTCGATCATCGCCAGCGATGCTAGGGACTCCTCGCTCCTCGGTGCTCTGTCATCGCCTGTGACGCCGAGCACTCCTCACTCCTCGGTGCTCGGTCATCGCCAGCGACGCCGGGGACTCCTCGGTGCTCAATGCTCGGACGTCGCCAGCGACGCCGGGGACTCCTCGCTCCTCAATGCTCGGACATCACCAGCGACTCTAGGGACTCCTCGTTCCTCGGTGCTCGATCATCACCAGTGATGCCGAGGACTCCTCGCTCCTTGGTGCTCGGTCATCGCTAGTGACATTAGGGACTCCTTGGTGCTCCCTTGCTGCTCAGATCTTGCTACGTCTTGTTGGTGTGCTATCAAGCTGCTCCATGCTATTTGGATTAGGGTGCTGATCTTGGGTAGCATGTCTGGGGTCTTGATACGTGCATGTCATACGATGTCGGCAAGCTTTCAGACTTCTTTTTCTTTGACCCTGCTACAAGATTCATTCTTCATCTTCCAGCAGGCTCGGGGACTAAGTGGGTACACTTCACCTTGCGGTGAATGTGCTTGTTCTCATCTCGAGGCTACGCCCGAGGACTGGCTACCTGCTCGGCTAGTCTTCTACTTTCTAACCCTGGCACCACGTGACTACGTCATCTACTATCAAGCTCAGGGACTAGCTATGGGGGTATGGCCCCCCGTATCTACAAGACAAGACATGGGCCGCACAATTAGAGGTGGCCCAGCCCACAAGATCAAGGCATGCACGGCGCTGCTCGGCGTGCACCGCAAGACATTATATAGTACCAAATAGGATACTTACCTTGTAACCCTGCCCCTCCAGAGTATATAAGGAGAGGCAGGGGTCCCCTAGCGGATAAGCTACTTGGTCATCCAGTTCAATATAATACACCAAAGACACAGGACATAGGGTATTACGTCGATCAGACAGCCCGAACCTATCTAAATTGTTGTCTCTGCGCCTTGTGTCACCATTTGGTTCCTGATTACGCGCACCCCCACCGACAAATCTACCAACACGGGATACCCCTCGGTGGACTGCCGACGATATTCTGTCGACAGCGGTAGTGGCTAGGGTTTCGATGAGCTCTGGGGTTCTATTTTCTCCTCCCTCCGATGAGCTCAAAGGTGATGGGACAGGGGCTGGAGCAGCCTGCACCTTGAACCCATCTTCTTGTTGTTTTGTAAGTCTTTTTACTGTTTCTCCATGTTGTAATGTTTTTTTTGATGTTGCAACAGATGATTTTAAAAGATTGCAATAGGGTGATTCATGTGTTGTAGAAAGGGAGTTCTAATGTTGAAATTACCTTTTCAAATGTTGCAGCACTGAAAGGTGATTATTGAGTTTGTTTCCTTTTTCCATGTTTCATGGTTGATTTTGCGATGTTGCGGTACATAATTTTTCGATGTTGCAGTACATAATTTTTTGATGTTGCGGTATATAATTTTTTATGTTGCACTGCATAGTTTTGTGATGTTACAGTATTTATATCCCAATGTTGCACTACATAGTTTACATATTTTTTGTGATGTTGCAGTTGGAGTGTTTCGTACTTTTGGGATAGGGGAGCAGTGGGGAACAGCGTGCAGTGGGGGAACGGGGTGTGTTGGGGAACGGAGGATAGGGGCGCAGTGGATTCTATTCCATTATGTTTTGATCTGATTTTGTGGGGGGCAGTTTGGGACAGGGAGCGACGTCCGGACAGAGCGCTCACGTCGTTTCTGATAAGATCTATTTGACCCTGAACTTTTGACGTAGTCCAATTGAGCTCCTTCCTAGTTGATGTGGCACGACGGAGTACAAGTCGGCCAAAACCGCTTGAATGAGATATTGGTTTTTCTGATTGGAAAAAGTCCACATTACCTCCCTCAACTTTCGCGAAAGTCCGCTTTTCCTCCCTAAACTCCAAAACTAAGAAAAACATCTCTCTCAACTTTTAAAATCGTTCATCTTACCTCCCTGGCCCTGTTATATGCAGTTTTAAAGGCGGTTTTGTCTTTTTCTTTTTTATTTATTTCGGCTGAATCTTTGAAAAAACATAGTAAATCACAGAAAAATCATAAAATAGAAAATATAATTTTGTTAGACTCTACATGAGTAGATCTACACAATGAACATATAATATGGTATGCTTTAGTATAAAGTTTTTGTTGTGGCTTTAGATCTATTCTTTTATATAATTAATTGGAATAATTCATAGCTGTGGTTTTTATAGTCCAATTATGATGAAATTTTTATGGTAGGCTAATTATTGTATGATTGAACCTTAGTAAAAATTTCAAACTCATTGGATCATGTATACTTAGTTATAGATTTATTTATATTTAACAAGCATAAACCTAAATAAAATCTATAACTAAGTTATATATGATCCAATGAGTATGCAATTTTTACTATAGTTTAAGCATATAATAGTTAGCCCACCATAAAATTTTTACCACAATTGGAAGCTAGAAACTGCCGTTATGAATTATTCTATTTAATTACAGAAAAGCATAAATATAAAGCTATAGCAAAAACTTTGTACTAAAGCATACCATATTATATATTCACTGTATGGATCTACTCATGTGGAGTCCAACAAAATTTGATTTTCCATTTTATGATTTTTCTGTGAGTTACTATGATTTTTCAAAGATTTAGCCGAAATAAATAAAAAAGAAAAAGACAAAACCACCTTCAAAACTGCTTATAACAGGGCCAGGGAGGTCAGATGAACGGTTTTAAAAGTTGAGAGAGATGTTTTGCCTGATTTTAAAGTTTAGGGAGAAAAAACAGACTTTCACATAAATTGAGGAAGATAATATGGACTTTTTCCTTTTCAATTCGAGGGTGTGAATTGAACTCTAACGAAAGAGGTCATCCATACAAAACACAGCAGCCCACATAGGCAGGATTCACAGAACCCGAATGGACCAGGTTGTCCCAAATAGAAAGTAGTCCACATTCCCGAAAGTACGGCCCAAGAGCAAAAGCTAAGTCGACGGCCAGTCCGTCGCAGCGTCCAATGATTTGGTAAAGAGGATTGAGGATGGGCCGGGTCAACATGCACATGCACCTTGGCGGGCTTTGCTTCCGCAGTGTCGTCGAGCTGGACTTACTCACTCGAGTTTTTTTTTTTTTTTTTTTTGGTTCTGTTTCTCATGCAAGGTACAGAGATCAGAGTCGACGTACACACACGCGAGAGCTCAAGCGGGATTGTGGATTTAAACTAGGTAGACCACATTTCCGGATTTGTTTCTTTCTTCATGTCCCATTTTACTGTCCTTGCGACTTTGTGAGAGACAGCACTAAATTATAACTAGGCACAGGGTTCTGGTAGAAGCCATCACGTTCGCAAAACGCAGAACTTTAGAAGCCCTTTTGTTACACCAAAGCAGGGCTGAATTATCATCGAAGTCTAGTTTTTCTCCCTAAACACTAAAACTGGGTAAACTATTTCCTTCAACTTTTAAAACCGTTCATTTTACCTCCTGGGCCTCGTTATAGGTGGTTTTTAAAGACGGTTTTGTCTTTAGTTTAAAAATAAATCCAATAAATACCTAACGAGGTTTTTAAACCATGAAAAATATCTCTAAGCTTCTAAAGATTATGAGAAAAATACTAAAGATGGGAGAAAACCAAATAATATATTTATATATTGTGAAAATATATCTAGAATCTTTGAAAATTTTGATTTAGCTCTAGGAAATTTGGAAAAATATGCAAAAAAATCTAGAAAACTACAAAATGTTCTAATTCATGTCTAAACACATTTTAGGAACTTTCCACAATATAAATATGATATGCAACCAACATAAATGCAACATATATTAATGTTGAATGCATTCATGTTGGCTTCTTCTCATGTTTTAATTGTGAAAAGCATTTAAGATGCAATTAGATATCAATTGGAATATTTTGGTAGTTTTCCAAAAAATTTTGGATATTTTTCTGATTTTCCTAGAGCTAAATCAAAATTTTAAAATATTCTAGAGATTTTTTCAAGAGATGTAAATATATTATTTGTGTTTGTTGTGTCCTAATCGATCTTTAATATTTTTCTTAGAATTTTTAGAAGCCTAGAGATTTTTTGTTGTTGTTAAAAACCTCATTAGGTATTTACTGGATTTATTTTAAACTAAAAAGACAAAACCGCCTTTGAAAACCACCTATAACCGGGTCAGGGAGGTAAAATGAACGGTTTCAAAAGTTGAGGGAGGTGGTTTACGCGGTTTTGGAGTTCATGGAGAAAAGCTGGACTTCGAGGATAGTTAAATAGACTTTTTCCACAATATTACAAGCAATAGCCCGGCCCAGCTATGAGCCATCACGTTCGCAAACGTCGGCCACGTAAGCGCCGTGCCTTTTGCGGGCTGTCTTCCTGCTTGGTCTCAAGGCGACTGTAGTGATTTTTTTTTTTTTGAGCAACAGGCGACTATAGTGAATGGGTATTATTTTCTTCCCTTGGGCTCCCATTGTTGTTTCCGATGAACTAATGGGCTTCATTCGCCTCCGGCACTGAATGGTTGCACACACTGAAGGACCTGAGGATTTCATATCAAAAAAAAAAAAACAAATCTATCCAAGGCGAGGCTTATGTAAGTTTCGCTTTATATTCGTGCTATAGGGGCTGCCGCTGCAATTGCTCCCCAAGTGCCGCCGTGCGCCGTGCAACGCTGCAAGCACACCTTCTCTTCCCCTGTCCTCTCTCGATCTGTCTGTCGAGCACGAGCAGCCTAGCCCTGGTGGCAGGCTGGGTCGCGGGCCGGACGAAATGGCGGCACAGCGATAGCTGTAGCTCCGGCGGCGGCGGAGCAGGGGTGGGTGAACGTAGCTATAGCTTCGTGGATCATGGGCCTTTGGGCTCTGCGACATTGAAGCTACACAATCTTGCGAACATGAACAGGAGGGCCCCGTACCCCCAGCGCAGGTCCCATGAATCACTAGCTCATCAGCAGTGAGGGCAATGGAGGCAATTATAATCCACCAGCAGAATCTTGGAGGCTACATAGGTCACTATCCGTGCTCCTTTCTTTCGATCTCGACATCATCGATCGCCATCTTGCATTGGACCAACGTCAATACAACGCATCTCACAGTCCAGACTGCAAGAAGGAAGATGCAACAATCATCTGCATCTAAAGAGAGGGACATCACTTGCGACTTGCGTCGGGCCGGCAAGCCGCATGTAGGCCGATGGAGAACGCATGCAATCATGGTGTCCGGGTGTGTGCCACTGCTTTCAGGTCAGCCTCTGCCCCATCCCATCTCTTTGGACTGTCTGCAGTGGTGGTGGGCAAGCCTGCAATTGCCAAAAGCGTGCGGCGGCGCATTATTCATGCTTGCGGCGGCGCATTATATCTAGGAGTTGGCTTTATTTCATCCTCAAGACCACAGGTGCCAACCTTCGTATAGGTGCCCCAGTTAACAAACACATCAGATACCATTCAGATTCAGACGCAACTCCTAGATATATATAACCCTTATTCTTTCTATTCGGAAATCTCGGATGCGACGCTAGCCACAATAGTCTCTTCTTCACAAAATATAAAAGGTCCTGCCTTTTGGACTTTGTGGCGGAGGCATCTTTGCCTCTTCGTTAGGGGCCATATATATATAGGGGTTTCTCGTTGTTTTGATTGTGGTTTGCTCATGTTGTCAACGGCTTCCCAGGGCTATCGTTTGCTCGGTTTAAACATTCTTCTTTATTAATATAATCGATAACTCTTTAGTTTTAAAAAATAAATTTGATATATATACTACCAATTGTATTCACTACTGAAAAACTGAACTTTGCCGAGTGCCTGAGACTTTGCCGAGTGCTTTTTATCGGGGCACTCGGCAAAGCAATATTTTACCGAGTGCCGCACTCGGCAAAATAAAGCACTCGGCAAAGGTGGATTTGCCGAGTGCTAGGCACTTGGTAAAGCCTAGCTTTTGGCAAAACTGGGCTCCCACTTGGCAAAAGGTGGCCGGCCTGTGACGGCGGCCACCTGCCGTCAGATTTTGCCAACTGCCTAACGGCTGGCACTCGGCATTTTTTTTATTTTTAAAAACTTATTTTGCCAAGTGCTAGCCCCAGGCACTCGGTATTTTTTTTTATTTTTAAAAACTTATTTTGTCGAGTGCCAGCCCCAGGCACTCGGCAATTTTTTTATATTTTAAAAACATATTTTGCCGAGTGCCCCCTGGGCCGGCACTCGGCAAAGCCCACTTTGCTGACTGCCTCGCACGGCACTTGGCAATTTTTTTTTTGATTTTGGGCCCAAATTTTTTTCTGGGGCCTTGTGACAGTATTTCAAACTCTATTTTAAAATTTGGGGCAATTTTGATTTTTTTTATATATTTCATTAGTTTGTTTCGTTTCGTCGAATTTTTCGGGATATTTCAAATTTGAACTGCAGGTATATGGAATAATGGACTTTGGTCATCCAAAAATTGATACTTATGATATTTAGGGTATGTTTAGGCCGTATCCAGGAACTCACATGAAATCTCGAGCATCTCGTTGACGTAACATGTCGAGGTACTTGCCGGAAATGTGATTTTAAATTATATAAAATGCAAACGAAGTCCAAAAATCACGAAACTTGTCAAGGAGTCGTGTTATCGTATGTGGAGGCTGTGATAAAAAATTGAGAAGGTTTCGGGCAAGTTGTGACGTCGGATGCCAAAAACCCAGACATCTCGATCACATGTGGAGATGTCTGGGTTTTTAGCATCCAACGTCACAACTTGCCCGAAACCTTCTCAATTTTTACCACAGCCTCCACAAGCGATAACACGACGCCTCGACAAGTTTCGTGATTTTTGGACTTCGTTTGCATTTTATATAATTTAAAATCACATTTCTGGCAAGTACCTCGACATGTTACGTCAACGAGATGCTCGAGATTTCATGTGAGTTCCTGGATACGACCTAAACATACCCTAAATATCATGAGTATCAATTTTTGGATGACCAAAGTCCATTATTCCATGTACCTGCAGTTCAAATTTGAAATATCCCAAAAAATTCGACGAAACGAAATAAACTAATGAAATATATAAAAAAGTCAAAATTGCCCCAAATTTTAAAATAGAGTTTGAAATACTGTCACAAGGCCAAAAAAAATTTGGGCCCAAAATAATTTTTTTTTGCCGAGTGCCATGCGGGGCACTCGGCAAAGTGGGCTTAGCCGAGTGCCGGCCTAGGGGGCACTCGGCAAAGTTGAAATAAAAAAATAGTAAAACCCCACCGGCCCAACCCCCACGCCCACCCAGCCGCCGCCACGCCCACCCCCGCCGCTGCCCATGCCATCCGCCGGCCTCGCCCGCGACCGCGCCCCGCCCCCAGCCGCCGGCCGCGCCCCGCCCCGGTAGCTCCCCGCGCCCGCCGCCGGCCGAACCCGTGCCAGGTTTTTATGTCGGGCACTAATGGCGTCGAATACTACAGAATAATTGAGGAGATCTATGAACTTGAATATAAGGGCTAGGTACCTCTTACTCCTGTCATATTCAAGTGCCACTGGTTTGATCCTGGACGAATGAGACGGACCCCTCATCTTGGGCTAGTCGAGATTAGGCATGATTCCATCTATAAAGGAAAAGATGTCTATATTGTGGCTCAACAGGCCGTGCAGGTGTATCATACGCCATACACGTGCCAAGACAAAGACCATCTTAAGGGTTGGTCTATTGTGCACCAGGTATCTTCACACGGTAAACTACCTGTTCCAAACGATGAAGATTACACCTTCGACACAAACACATATGATGGAGAGTTCTATCAAGCAGATGGGCTACAAGGGAGATTTGAGATAGCCTTACCCGGTGTGACGACCGCCATGGAAGTAGACAATGAAACGGTTGATGACGAGGACCCTAAAGATGTAGTGCTAAATCCGAAGGACATTCAAATGCTTGAGCGATTCTATTTAGGCAAAGACAATAAAGAAGACACAGAACCTTCGGATAGTGTTGCCCATTTGGACAATTTTGACAGTGATGATGAGACCTATGACCCTAATCATGAAGATTATTCCTAAACCATGTAATACTATGTTTTTTATTAAATTTTGTTATGTTTATTCATTTTAAACTATTTGACATGTATGTACTAATGCTTGTTGTTCATTCTTTGTACATTGCAGGTGACAGAACAAAGATGGTGGGCAACTATTCACCGAGGCAGGTGCTCTCGGTGTACTAGAGGCTACGCCCTCCTGATGGAGGCGAGGGGACGTCTTCGCCCCCAGCGGTGAGAGCAGGCCTAGGTTGCCCTAGCATGAGGAGGGGGAAGGGGAGGGGCCGGGGTCGCCCCAGGAGGGACCCGCCTCCTCCCCCATCTCTCGACCAGTCAAAGGACCCATCTCCTACCCCAGAGGACCATGTGGCGGCCACGGGCACGACCACAGACACTCCGTCGGGGGATGAGGGGACTCAGCGAACAGTTCTGCTCAGTCGGCTCCCTACCTGTGAGGTCCCACAAGCCTTCCTCCGGTTCCGCTTCCTGACCAACGCCCACTGGTTCGTCCTGTGGGAAGAAGGTAAGTAACTATAGATGTTATCACTAGTACTTCATATGATACGTTGAAAATCAAAAGAGAAACTGATAATTTTTCTTAATCACTTATGCAGGGGCTGGCTAGTTCTGTCGGGTGCTCTTGACCCCCCACGCACCCCCGCTACTGTCCTGGGATGTCTATGTAGGAAACACTTCCCCGGCCTTGTGGACTTGAAAGAGGGGAGGTGGGAGCCGGCCTAGTCGTGGGACAGGTACAAGCTCGGCTCGGATGACGAGCAGGACAACAAGCAGGAGCGGATTTTGGTGGACTTTTGGGTAAGTGTCTCACAACATAGCTCAATACATCTCCTCCATTGGTTAAGTCCTTTATTGAAATAATGAACGGATACATCGTATTTGTATGCAGAGGTACTTCAAGGCCGAAGAAGGTCGAGAGACCCTGGCGGATCAAATGGCACACAGAGCCTGTAAGAAGTACGTCGGCGACATGATTCACGAGGCGTGACTCTAGGCCCACGTCGACTACTATAGGTCCATCAAGAAAGAGCCCCTCAACAAAACCGGTGCAAGAAATGTGGCGCTGACCAAGGAGCAGTACCTTCAGGTAGGTGAATAATATTGATTTGTTTTGAGATTTAGTAGGTCCAGAATTGATCTTCTTATATGTCAAACACTTGATGATGTGTAGGTGCCGGCCTTGTGGTGCATGTCGCATAGATCGGCATGGTCGAGGATCGTGGATAGGTACCTTGACCCGGTGTACATCACAAAGCATGAGCAAGGAAAGCGGAAGCGGGCACTGAGGACCGGTCCAACTCACCACCAAGGCAGCCGCAACCTCCCCGCATTCAAGCAGGCACTTGTACAAGATGTTATTTATCTATTCTAACGCTCAATTTTGCCTGATTTCTAATCATCTTGCCGTCTTTCTCGCAGGAGGTGGCACACCTGGACATGTCGGTGTCGGAGTTTGGGGCATGGGCTGTGTCCCACATGGGCCCAGTGAAATATGGTGTCGTCTTCAACCCGGATGCCACTGCCTAGGCTTACTCTGACCCGAGCGTCAACGCTAAGGTTAGAGACTATGCGGAGGCGGTTAGGGCGCTTCGTGGCTCATATCACAATATGAGCACTGAGCCCCTTGAGACAGAGGTGATCGTGAGGCTGGGGCAAGGCAGGAAGCACGGGCGGTTGTGGATTACAGACGGCGCCGACTCCTCGAGCTCTGCACCCTCTCTCTCCGACATGAGGGCACGGAGCACGGCTAGAAGCCTTCCCATACGTGCACGGCCTACTTCAACACTGTCGTAGGTCGACGAACTTTAGGTAATTCCGGTTTCACTCGTCGTACATTGAACGTTACACACATTGATTAGATTTGCAATACTGAAACATGTGATTGAAACACTGCAGGCCGAGCTGGCAGAGACAAGGGAGACGCAAGCGCACCTGACCGTAGAGCTGGAGGCCACGAAGAAGTAGATGGCAGACATGTATCAGATCATGCAAACCATCGGGCAAGCATCGGGTGTCCAAGTGCAGTTGCCAGCTCCAGCTCCGATTCGACACTTCACTCCTATGAGTATGAAAGTTTAATGCGTTCATGCCGTTGGGATTGTCGGCCTTCGTGCCGTTGTGATTTTCGGCCTTTGTGCCGTTGGGATTGTCGGCCTTCGTGCCGTTGTGATTGTCGGCCTTCGTGCCATTGTTTCTTGCAGGTTGGAAACCTCCCCATGCAGGGGAGGTGCTGTCGAAATTTTCAATTTTGAGTCTAACACATGCAATATCTTCTCTTTTGTGCAGCCTCCGTCGGCGGGTTCAAACAATCCCACTACCGTGTCACCGGCGGCTGATCGCGTCAACCCTTCGCCGCAGTTCGGTCCTTCACCACAGTCCGGGGGGCCACACCTGCCTGCAGTCTCCGTTGCCGCAGTAGGGATGTTGAACTTTGTGATATTGAACTTGTAATAATAAACTTGTGATGTTGAACTTTGGTGCATTTGTGATGGATTTATTAAATATACGTGTGCTTGTGATATATAATGCATGTTGGTGATATAGATGTGATGATTGATGTGTGTGTGTGTGTGTGTGTATATATATATATATATATATATATATATATATATATATATATATATATATATATTGCAATTCTCGGGGTCTTTGCCGAGTGCCATGGGCAAGGCACTCGGCAAATATTTTTTTTTTAAAAAATATAAAATTTCTTTGCCGAGTGCCTTGCCGCGGCACTCGGCAAAGTATTTTTTTTAAAAAAAATTTAGAAATTCTGTGCCAAGTGCCTAAACAGGGGCACTCGACAAAGAAATTATTTAAAAAAAATAAAAAAAACTTTGCCGAGTGCCTGGGAAGGGGCACTCGGCAAAGTAATTTTTAAAAAAAAATAAAAAAAACTTTGCCGAGTGCCTGGGCAGGGGCACTCGGCAAAGTACTTTTAAATAAAAAATAAAAAAACTTTGCCGAGTGCTTGGGCTGGGGCACTCGGCAAAGTATTTTTTTTTAAAAAATATTTTTTTTGCCGAGTGCTGGGTCGGGCACTCGGCAAAATAATCGTTAACGGCCGGCGCCGCAATGGCCGAAAATATTTTGCCAAGTGCTGCCCCAAGCACTCGGTAAATTTTTTTTTATTTTGCCGAGTGCCAGGATAAAAAGCACTCGGCAAAGACCCTTTGCCGAAAATTTTTTTGCCGAGCGGACTTTGCCGAGTGCTACACTCGGCAAAGTCTTTGCCGAGTGTAAAAACACTCCGCGGTCTCCAGTAGTGATTGCTTCATCATTTGCCTACGTATATACCCTTTCTTTTTTCCCCCTCAAAACATGGTACATGTAGACACACACATATACATGCACACTCACCCCTACAAACTCATACACATGCATTCATATATTCATACTTGTGCATATGTATATATAATTTATGTCCCTTTTATTTATTTCTTCCTGAAGTGTCAGTCTCATATTTAGATTGAGACACAATTTATTCTATATTCTCATGCAAATGCAACGCTAACCACAATAGTCTCCAAAAAATAAATAATTTAAATATATTTATACTACGACCGACAATATATAGCTTGAGAAATGGCATGTGTATGTCAAAAAGCACGTCGTTCCTTGTTAGCTAGATTGACCAACAAAAAGCTGATGTGCCTAACAGTAAAAAGGATCTAAAAGTATTATCACTCATAGCATACCAGGTATTAAATAAGTGTGAAACATTTAGAGGTGGATTAATTCCTAGTACCATATATATGAACTGCCCTCCAAAGAAACTTGACATACATACTCAAAAAAGAGATGTTGGATGGTTTCTGGTTTGCTAAAAAAACATCATGACCTATCTCCATTCCAGTTACGTTTTGCTAAGTTATGGAATAGCCCTCTTTGAAAGAACCAAAGAAACATTTTAATCTTCAAAGGTATCTTAAGCCGCCAGACTAGTTGTGACACTTTGATCCCATTACTAACTAGGAAGCTATACATCGATTTCATTGTAAAAACCCCATTCTTAAGCAGGCGCCACACAAACACATCATCACCTTGTTGCAGATTAAAGTTGGCCACCCTTGCTACTAGATGATTCCATTCTAGAAGTTTGTTCTGCACTAATTTAATGCTATTCCAACATTAAGTGGAGTTAGCCTAAGACCTCTGCAACCTTTGCGTGTTTCCTTCGTACAAAGTTGAAGTGTTGGGTATTGGGACTTTAATGGCTAGTTACCAAGCCAATTATCTTCCTAGAACCTAATTTGGTTACCGTTATGCAATCTTAAATTACCCAAACTCAAGAAGGTGTCCTTTACACCTGTAAGACTCATCCAAAAATGTGAGTCACCTGCTTTTTTGACAACTTGTGATAAAGTCTTGTCTTTAATATATTTGTTTCTCAATAAATCCTGACAAATCCCCTCCTCATTATGCAATTTAAAGAGCCATTAATCAAAAGACATTTATTTTGTGATTCTAGGTTTAGAATACCTAGACGTCCCTTGTTCTTTGGGCTGACATAATAAATTCCATTTAGCTAGTCTATTTTTGTTTTTATGTTGGTCGTTTTGCCAGAAAAACCTTGATCTGTAATACTCTACCTTTTTCAAATCTCCTTTAGGGATTTCGAAGAATGAGAGCATAAACATAGGTAGGTTTGACAGGACTGAGTTAATCAACACCAGTCTAACCCCCAATAGACAAATGTTTTCCTTTCCATCTGCTAATCTTTTTTTCTATACGTTCCTCCACCTTCTTCCAATTTTGTTATTTAACTTGCGATAAATCATTGGAATACCAAGGTAACGAAAAGGATAAGAGACTAGCTTGCAACTAAAAAGATTTTAGTAAATATCTTTACTATTTTTTGCCTCTCTGCAGGAAAAGATTTCACTCTCATTCGAAACTAATTGTTAGACCGATAATTGTTCAAAAGAGCATAGATAGTGTTGATGTTATTTGTAGCCGACATGGACATATATTATTCTTGCCACTCCACCACACTCCCCTTCATATCTGAGACGAGCATGGATGATCTATCTATGGATGGACTGCTCGGAGACGAGGAATGATGCTTTTTAGTACAGTGTAAGTTGGTGTGTTGATTATTGTGATACTCACTCCGTCCGAAAATATATAAGACATACACATATTTCAAAGTTCAAATTTTAATTGGTTATCTTTTATGAACAAATAATCTAATCATGTGAAAAGTTTATATTAGCTACAAATTAAAGGTGGCTAAATTACACATGTATTTAGAAATACTTTCTAATGATCTGACTTTTGTTGCTATAAACAAAATAAATTATATAAGAAAAATTAGCGGTTAAAGTGTAATCTTGATTCTTGAAGACAGCACCAAATCAAGTTGCATCTTATATTTTGTTTAACAGATAATGGCTTTGCGATTGCTCAAAAAAAAGGATAATGGCTTTGCGAGGATCATCTAGGACAGGTCGATAGATGGATATAGTAGGATGTTTCTAGAAGGACAAGTCAATGGATGGATATAGTAGGATGTAACGCGACTTATGTCATGCATGACACTGTGCGTCCGGAGTATATAAGATATCCATGATATACGTACTATAAAAACGCATACAGGCTGCTGTCAATCATAGCCGCTAGCTAGCTAGTTGTTTATTTGGTCAAATTTATTTATTTGCTACGTAAACTTCTAGACATGTCAACGCATACATCATGCATTCCCAGCTGCCACTTTGTTTTTAAAATGATGCACTTACTAAACTGTGTTATGCTCTGTTTTCAAATGAGGCTACGTAAACATCGCAGGTAGGCGCTTACTTGGGGAGCTAGTATGTACTATGATCATGGAGTCATGGAGAGGAGAGGGGCAGATCAGATCCGCTGGCTTCAGGTCTGCGGTGTGCCACGGTCCACGACTGCTTTGCAGCACCTGCCGTCAACCTTCGCTAAAAAGCAGCCTTTGTCCACTTATGTCGTCCATCGTAGCTTTGGGGCTGTGCTGTAGTGAGGCCTGGAGCAGCCTTTCCAAATCTTGTACTTTGATAAACATGGTTGTACTTTGATAATATTTTGTTGTTATCCAAGTCTTGTATTTAATTTACCATTTCTTTCTAAAATAATATGAGTCCCCGCATGAAACAGCAAAATGATAAAAGCATTATCATTTTTTTCTTATTCCCATTATATAGTTACATATGAATATAAAGAAGATTTTTTTCATGAAATACAGTACAAACGCAGACCCCTATGAGCACCACCCTATCCTATGGGAATTTTCGAAACATTTGACCGGCAGATATTAAGGTTGACAAAGTCTCCAGAGACGTCTCGCTATATTGACACGCACATTGTCTATCACTGAAAAAATTAACACCACTAAGTTATAAAATAAATCTAGAAAAATACACCTGAGCACCCACTTCAATTCGAGAACTTAAGCCTAGGGTGAGTAAATTCCATCACAAGAAACATAACCACTTGAGTTACACTCAGTTCACGTATGAATGTAGGGAGATAGCTAGTAAAAGTTTGGCGACATTGGACCCCACCATATAGTAGTCTCTCCGTCTATGAAAGAATACAATTCTCGCTTCCCGAAAAGTCAATTAGTCTGAACTTTGACCAAAATTATATAAAAAAAATTGAATATTCATAATGCAAAACTAGTATCATTAGATTAGTCATAGAATATATTTTTATAATAAATTTATTTAGAGACATAAATATTAATACTATTTGCTATAAACTTGTTAAATTTGAGCTACTTTGACCAGCACAGATTCTATGCCATTTGTATGAGAATATTCTCATCTTTATGAATGAATCATGTGCCGATGCCATGAACTAATATATATATATATATATATATATATATATATATATATATATATATATATATATATATATATATATATATATATATATACTCAGTCCTGAAATATAATAGATTTTGAGTTGTCCTAATTCAAACCATTCTAAGTTTGACCATCTTCATAAATAAGACTACCAACATCTACCACATTAAAGGAGTATATTGTTAAAATATATTTCATAACGAATTGAATGAAACTTATTTGATAGCGTAAATCTATTATATTTGAGGATGGAGGGGTAGCAATTGTAACTTAAAGAAAATATAGTGCGAAAGGGATGGTATATCAGGTTGATTCCAAGACCATATATCTATTATTATTGTAAAGCAAGAATAAGCATAAAATTAAAGACCAAACACTAACTGTGAGGGATTTCTCGATTTTTTTAGACAACGTGTCATATGACGGAAGCATATATATGTAGACTGGCTCCCACGTATGCAACAGTATATATGAAACCATACACATATTATATATATTATATGATGACAATATGCTACAGGGAAGTCTGTGACAATATTCTCAGTAGGGAAACCCTACACGAACATGAGTTTCGTGCATAGACTTCGAATATATGCCATTTTTCAAATTGAAAGCCTTTAACGTTGAATATTACGACTCCCTCCGTTATAAATTATAAGTTGTTTTAATTTTTTTATAATTTATTTGCTATGCATCTAGATATAATATTACGTTTAGATATATAGCAAAATAGATGAACCCAAAAAGTCAAAGCGACCTATAATTTGGAATGGATGGAGTATAATGTTTGGTACTCGTAGTACATATTCCATGGCAGCTAACTGTTAGTCCTTTCCTTTTGCGGGTTGTCGGGTTCATAAACCCGGGGTCCCTCACGGACCGGCTTCCCAACAAAGGATCGGTCCAAGCAGACAACGCGTAACTCATGGGTCGGCCCATGAGTTGGAACGACAGGTTAGGAGGGCGATCCAATTACCGACCGGAAGGTCTGACCGAGGAGGAGCGGCACCTGTTTTTCGACTCCGGCCCACCTCTCCGACCGGAGCGCTCACTTCAATCTCCAGCCCGCCTTTGGACGGCCTCTTCGACCGAAAGGCCTGACCAAAGCGCTACTTCCGACTCCGACCCCACGTCTCCGACCGGGGTACGCCAAAACCCTACTTACTGCTCTTCTCTGACTGGCGCAACCAGAGCCGACTGGGACCAAACTGACCGGGGATGCCCGCTCGGAAAGGACCAGGGAATGAACGGAGAAAGCAAGGCCAGGCGCACAAGTCAAACCACGACACTAGGGACCGTACCCTATACACCTGTAGAAACAGTACGCTACAGCCTTCCTGACACAAATAGTGTTGTAGGCGCCGACATTTTCCCCTACATTATTGTGGGCGCCATTAACTCCATATGGTAAGGCACCCCCACATGCCTCTGGGCATCGACAGTGTTGTGGGCGCCGGGATTCATCGTACCGAGTGAACATGGTGAAACTCCTCACATGCCTCTGGACATCAACAGTATATGCAGGTATCGACATCGGCCATACCCAAACAAGACGACGTAACCGCCTGCGTGCATCTGACATCCAACAGTGTTGTGGGCGCCTACCATCATCCTGTACCAGCTAGCATGGGCAACAAGGCTTAGAAGCAAACATACTCCTTCCCTCTCACTTGTAAGGCCATCCCCTTCATCTATAAAAGGGAATGCGCTCTCTCCCAACAAAAAGGTTCAAGCCATTCCAGATTCATTAGATCAATCAAGTTCACCAGTTCACAACCATAGAACCGCCAGGTTCGAACCTCAAGCACACACTTGAAACACTTAGCTCATAGCGGAGCTCCTATCGCTCTCGGCCCTTCCAACCGGAGTCCGACCGGACCTCTCGTACACCCCATCTTTCTCCTTCTCGTTTGTAACCCCACTGCAAACTTTGAGCACCTGGGCTCAGGAATAAAGTCACTGACCAACTCAAACTGGATATAGGGCACGTTGCCTGAACCAGTATAAACCCTGTGTCATTGAGTGCTAGGCCACCTCCGATCACAACGTACGGCAAAACTATAAATATTTACTTGTTGATCACTTTCTGCACCGACAGTTGGCGCCGTCCGTGGGGAAGACGCTGTATGTTCAATACTTTTTGGTCATCGGATGGCCCACTTTTCCGCCACCTTCGCCATGGCGGGCTCAAGCGATACGATTCGCTTCGGCTCATTGGAGTTTCCCGCACTCCCACCTGTTGGGATGTGGGTTCCAC
This sequence comes from Miscanthus floridulus, assembly GCF_019320115.1. NCBI lineage: Eukaryota > Viridiplantae > Streptophyta > Magnoliopsida > Poales > Poaceae > Miscanthus > Miscanthus floridulus. The sequence continues at coordinate 27,559,404 of NC_089586.1, read as the reverse complement.
CCGTCTTCGAGCCATCCTAGGCCTTCCTCTTTAGAACCCTAGACTTCGTCGCTGACCCAGCTCAGTGTACTACACCTCCACGAGGAGGCACCCATTCCGGCACTCCTTGGAGGGGCACCCTCCATCGGCTTCGGGACACACAACGACTTCAACAACGCGGCATCTGCGCTTCATTCCAAGTAAACTCTCTGCTCAAACCCCGCTGTGAGTAATATGCATACTGTTATTTACTCTCCATTTACTATCTCCCGCCGATTATTTGGAGGGACCGTATTTACCGCACCATGAGCACCATACGATCGGTTCCCCTACGGCCTCACGTCCCCCGCGAACGCATGTGCTCAGGGGCTCCGAGGGATGCTGTCCCCATCCTTCCTCACATCTGAATTCGTGGGAATGGAGAGCTATGCTCCTACCACTTTCCATGAACTTCCGGATGACGAGGGTGAGAGCAACGGCTCCAGCATTGGTGACGTGGCACCTAGCCACCATCCATCCTGGGAGTGCGCTATGGCGGATGCTCTAGGACAGCCGTCGGTCGTTGCGGAGTCTGCGCAAACTCACACCCCTTTGGACCCGCATGTGGGGGCCCTCGCGTTTGGCAAGGGCACACCAAGGAACTACGACAACAGTGGTAGAGCCGGCCGCAGCCTATGCCAGCAAGCTCGGTGCAGCATGTTGTGCCCCATGCGCATAACCCAGCGGGCGACGCCTGGGGTCGCGCCCGCCAGGTCCAATACGACATCATGAACGAGGGGAACGACCTCCCACAGTTCGCTTGGGCTAGCTAGAACATCGCTGCCACAGTAAAGCTTCTACGCGGTGTTCCCGAGCCTGTCGACCCCGAGGAGCGTGTGGTCTACCAAAACCTTCGGGTTCTAGTAGAAGCCGCCGCCCTACAACAAGTGGAAAGCTCCGCATCGCGACTCCAACATGAGCCCTCTCTCCTCACTAGGGGAGTGGGGACACGTCAGATGGATCGCTCCATCTACTCGCCGCTACAGCCGCCAGGTGTGGCTCAGGAGGCAGCAGCTGTGCCTCGATCCGACCTGGCGCCTGCTCCACACCGACCGCCGGTACACGAGCGGCCTAGTCCGCACCACAACGCTCGTAGCGTTGTTAGCAACCGGCATCACGCTCAGCATGATGATGACGTCCACTGGATAGTGGTGAGAGCAGGCAACACGGATCCCAATCGAACCATCGAGGGGAGCGGTGAAACGTGCCCCAGACACGGTCGCCGGCCGGACGACCAGAGTCCTAGCTCTGAGGGCCTAGGACCACAGGCCTTTGACCGGAGTATCTGGAGAGCACCGTTCCCACAGCGCTTCCGATCACCCACCAACATCACCAAGTACACCGGGGAGACAAACCCCGGTATTTGGCTCAAAGATTTCTAGCTCGCCTACCGACCCGGAGGGGTTGATGATGACTTGAATTCCTCTCGCACAACATGGAACATGTTCGGGCATGGCTTAAATTCCTCCCACACGACAGCATCCATGACTGGGTGGACCTCAAGAGGGTCTTCATCGAGAATTTCTAGGGGACGTATGTTTGCCCTAAAAACTCCTGGGACCTTAAGAGTTGCCAGTAGGAGCCCAGTGAGTCCCTGTGGGACTACATCCATAGGTTCTTCCAATGATGCAACTCCCTCCTTGATGTCATCAACGTGTACGTCATCAGCACATTCCTCTCCGGGATGACCTGCGAGTCCCTGATCCACAAGCTTGGATACCTGAAGCCCCGTACCACCCTCGACCTGCTCGACGTCGCCACTAACCATGCCTCTGGTGAGGAAGCGGTCGGAGCAGTTTTCAACAGGGGCCAGGACAAAGGCAAGGCCAAGTGCATGGACCAAGACGAGGGCCCCTCCACATAGAAGGGCAAGAAGAACAAAACGGACCGACACCGATCGAACAACACCGTGTTGGTCACCGCAACTGACCGCATGGGCAAGCAGCCGCAACAAGGCCTGCCTGACCACTTCAACAAACTCATGGATAGCCCATGCACCAACCACGCCTACCCCATCAAACACCTCTACAAGGACTGCGAGCTCCTCAAATGTTTCCTATGATAGGCCGGTGGGTCGAAAGAAGGGGACGACAAAGAGGCGGCAGCCAAGAAAGGAGACGCGGGGGGCAAGGACGGAGACAGTTTCCCCGACACTGATGAATGCATCATGATCTTCAGCGGATCCAATGTCATCTGGTCCAAGCGCCAGCACAATGTATGCTATAGGGAGGCATGCACCGCCAAAACGGCCGTCCCCTCCTTCCTTAGCTAGTCAGAATCTTTGATCACCTTCAATCAGAGGGACCATCCCTCCCATGTCGCGAGACCGGGATGCTACCTGCTCATCGTCGATCTCATCATCTGCAAGAAGCGCCTCACCAAGGTGCTGATGGATGGAGGCAGCGGCCTTAACATCCTCTACATTGACACCCTCGACGCCATGTGCATCCCCCGATCGGAGCTCTGCCTGGTGGGCTCTCCCTTCCACGAAGTGATCCTAGGAGCACAGGCATACCCGCTCGAGCAAATCGACCTACCCATCACGTTCAGCAACCGAGCCAACTTCCGTTCGAAGGTCCTCACCTTCGAAGTGGTGGACTTTTTAGGGTCCTACCACGCCATCTTGGGGCAGCCATGCTATGCCAAATTCATGGCAATCCCTAACTACACCTACCTCAAGCTGAAGATGCCGGGACCGAATGACATCATCACCGTGAGCAGCGCCTTCACGTGCGACCACGAGCACTACGAGCTCACCACTACGGTCATCAACTCATCCGAGCTCCCACGGCTCAGGGAATCGTTGATCCTAATAGTTCTAGACTGCAATAAACCAACCTCCTTGATGGCCTTCCGTCTGCTCAAGGAAACTAAGGCGGTGGAGGTTGACCGCACCGACCCGGCCAAGACGGTGCGGATCAGGACCCAGCTACCGGCCAAATAGGAATGCGAGCTCGTCGACTTCCTATGCGACAATCGCTATGTCTTTGCATGGCAGCCTTCTGACATGCCAGGCATACCATGGGAGGTCACAGATCATGCACTGCACCTCATCCTAGGCTTGAAGCCCGCCAAGCAGTGCCTGTGTTGCTTCGACAACGAGAGGCGTAGGGCCATAGGCGAAGAGATCGCCAAATTCCTGGCAGCTGGATTCATCAGAGAGGTTTTCCACTCCGACTAGCTTGCCAGTCCCGTTCTTGTTAAAAAGAAGACCGAGAAGTGGAGAATATATGTTGATTATACTGGCCTCAACAAAGCATTCCCAAAGGATCACTTCCCTTTGCCACGCATAGACCAGATAGTCGACTCCGCCTTGGGTTGTGAGATCATCTCCTTTCTGGATGCCTACTCGGGCTATCACCAGATCATGATGAAAGAGTCCGATCAGCTCGCAACCTCATTCATCTTCCCATATGGTTTATACTGCTACGTAACCATGCCATTCGGCTTGAAGAACGCTGGTGCCACCTACCAAAGGTGCATGCAGCAATGCTTCGTCGACCAAATTGACCCGCTCGATCAACCTGATCAAACCGAGCGGCTAAGACCAACGATCGCCGTCTATGTTGATGACATAGTGGTCAAAACAACTCAAGCCTGTGACCTGATCACAAACTTGGCTGCAATGTTCGTGAACCTCTGAAGATTCAACATTAGGCTGAATCCCAAAAAATGTGTTTTTGGGGTTCCAAAGGGAAAGCTGCTAGGATACATTATGTCCGAGTGCGGCATCGAGGCCAACCCCCAAAAAATCACGGCCATCTCCAACATGGGTCCCATACGCAACGTCAAGGGCGTGCAAAGGCTCAACAACTGTCTGGTTGCCCTAAGTTGATTCATCTCTCAGCTCGACGAACGGGGGATGCCACTCTATAAGCTCCTAAAAAAGACGGACACTTTTGTCTAGACTGAGAAAACCCAGCAGGCCCTAGAGAGCCTCAAAGCATCCCTGACATCAGCCCTGATCCTCATCGCTCCTGAACGGGGAGAACCCCTTCTCCTCTACATCGCGGCCAGCAACCATGTGGTAAGTGCCACGCTAGTCGTCGAAAGAGAGGAGCCGGGACACCAACTTAAGGTCCAGTGGCCCATATACTTCATTGGGGAAGTACTTACCGACCCCAAGGTCCGGTATCCCTAGGTGCAGAAACTCTTATACGCCGTGCTGATGGCGACCCGAAAGCTCCTGCACTACTTCACCGACCACGAAGTCGCTGTCGTCACTTCATACCCGCTCGGGGACATCATCCGCAACCACGATGCCACGAGACAGATCTCTAAGCGGGTGCTCGAACTCATGGGCCATCGCATGAGGTACATCCCCCATACCACCATTAAATCTCAGGCTCTCATGGATTTTGTCGCCGAATGTACAGAGGTGTAGCTACCGACCCTGGACATCACCCACAAGTACTGGACAATGTACTTCGATGGGTCTGTAATGGCGTCTGGCTCGGGGGCTAGAGTAGTTTTGATCTCCTCGGATAGGAGTAGGCTCCGCTATGCCATCCGCCTCCACTTTTCAGCCTTAAACAATGCCGCGGAGTACGAGGCCCTCGTCAATGGACTACGCATCACCATCGAGCTAGGTGCTATGCGGCTCTGTGTTCATGGCGACTGGGAGCTAGTCGTTGATCAGGTCATGAAGGAGTTCTCCTACAAAAGCCCCCTCATGGCAGCATACTGCCAAGAGGTGTGCAAGCTTGATGACAAATTCTAGGGGATCGAGCTGCATCACGTCCCCTGAAAGGACAATGATGTCGCCGATTTCCTTGTAAAATTGGCCGCCATACGAGATCTAACCCCAAGCGGTGTCTTCATCAACGACGCCCATGAGCCGTCTGCCTACATCCTAGAAGGTCTGGTCTAGATGCACCCCGACACCCAGCCGACGCCTGGGGGCTCCGACCCCGACGTTGAGCCAGCGCTCGGGGGCTCCGATCCTAGTACCTCCATGACGACATCACCCGCCAATGTCATCGTATTGGCACTTGATCAAACCAACTAGCGAGCACCGCTACTCGCCTACCTCCTCAAGGAGGTTATCCTGCCCAAAAGGACCGAAGCCCGATGGATCGCTCGATGCGCCAAGACCTTCGTCGTGCTCGTTGACAAATTCTACAAACAGAGTCCATCGGGGATACTCATGAAGTGCATCCCCACCAACCATGGGAAGTAGCTCCTCCTCGAGGTCCATGCCAGGATCTACGGACACCATGCAACCCCAAGGTCTCTGGTCGGAAACGCCTTTTGCCAAGGTTTTTACTAGCCCACCACACTACGAGATGTAGAGGAGGTCGTCCGCATGTGTGAAGGATGAAAGTTCTATGCTCGGCAAACCCATTTGTTAGCACAGGAGCTCCAAACCATCCCTATCACCTGGCCATTCGCGGTCTAGGCCTCGACATGGTGGGACCCCTCAAAAAGGGCCTAGGTGACTTCACTCACCTACTCATAGCAGTCAACAAGTTCACCAAGTGGATAGAGGCCAAGCCCATCACCAACATCCACTCGGAAGAGGTAGTCAAATTCTTCCTCGACATCATCTACCGATTTAGTGTTCCAAACTGTATCATCACCGACCACGGGACTAACTTCACCGGAAAGAAGTTCCTAGACTTAAGTGATGGATACGACATCATGATCGACTAGGCCTCGGTCGGACATCCACGAACTAACGGTCAGGTCAAGTGCGCCAATGGCATGGTCCTCTAAGGACTTAAGTCACGCATCTTCGACCGACTTAACAAGTACACCAGGCGATGGGTTGTAGAGGTCTCAGTGATCCTCTAGAGCCTGAGAATGACCCCAAACCGATCCATAGGGTTCACACCCTTCTTTCTGGCTTACGGAGCTAAGGCAGTGCTGCCCTCCGACCTCAACCACGGTGCCCCAAGAGTGAAGGCTTTCGACCATGACTGAGCCGTGGAGGCTCAGCAAGACATAGTCGACCTGCTCGAAAAGGCCTACGAGACGACCGTCATCCATTCCACTCGCTGCCAACAAACCCTGCGCAGGTACCACGAATGGAAGATCAGGGGGAGGATACTCGAAGTCGATGATCTCATACTCTGGAGGACCCAATCAACGAAGGAAAAACACAAACTCTCTCCACCATGGAAAGGGTCCTATATGGTGACCGAAGTAATTCGACCGGGCACCTACCAACTGGAGGACAACAATAGCAACGTTCTCACCAACACTTGAAACATTGAACAACTATGTCGTCTTTTCCCCTAAATCTGGTCTTACCGCTGTTTAGTCAACGCTTGCCCCTGTAAAGCACCCCAGCCCAAACACTTTCAGCCTAGGTTGCTCGGGGGCTCCATGAGGGTACAACACTGAATACTACCTCTCTTTTTTACTCTCTTTTTTACTGTCACATGGTAAACAACTTCGTCCCCAAACAGAAGCACATTCCTTTCCCTTTGATTGTCCTACGTAACTTTGTTCTTAATCCTAACCGAACGCACCCCGCCACGACCTACGATTATGAGCAGCTGAGCCCCACAGGACATACCTAGGTTCTTAAAAAAGTTGCAGCCTACAGAACTAACGGGCAGGTGCGAAAAAGAAAGGACAAAAACAATAGCTATGCTAGGATAAAAACAAGGAACAAATAGTGATTCTATCACAAAAGCAGTACTGATGTATTCATTGATACAAAAAACTATTCACACGAGGACTCACCCATGAACTCAACTATTACATTTTCTACTACTACTACAAATACTACTGTGGCCGCTCAACAACATCGCCTAAACACCAAAGGAGAAACCACGGCACACGCCGCCGGACATAACCACCGCTGCTGGGGCCCTGCCTAGTTCCGCTCCCTCGACTTTGATGAGCACAACGGATACCTCAAGGGACCCACCTGGTTCTGCTCCTTTGACTTCGGTGAGCGCAATGGGTACCTCAAGGGCGTCACTCCCATAGATGCTCAGTGGAAGAGCATGGAGCACCTAACCTTCTCATGCAGTCAAGGCAGCTCCTAGACAAGGATGCTGCCACCGAGGTATGGCCGCCATGACTAGAAGAGATCTCATCAAACTTTATGAACTGGCCAACCCGAGCAATTGCAGGCACAGAACCCTCCACCGGCACGATCCTAAGTAACTTCCCCTCCGACAAGGCTCGCTCGGTGAAGATCCACCAGAGAAAGTCCACACGCAGCTCCATCTCAAAGAAGGCTTCACAGATGAATCCAACACGCCACCCCCTTCGATGGAAGCCACCCCTTCTTAGGAAAAGATGGCCAGCACTGCCCTGGCCAACCTCTAGCTCAACATCATGCTCCAAATTCATGAAAGGATCTGTAAGTCCTCCCCCTCGCTCACCCCCTCTCTCACTTAGGAACTGCCACGGCATATAGGCACTCTCGGTGAGGAAGAAGGAGGAAAGACGATAGTTGAAGAACAGGCAAAGGACTGCGACAGATAGCCCTCTCCCTCCCCCTATTTAAGGAAGAAACACAATAGCCAAAGAGGGGCAAAAGATCAGAGCAAAAAACTTTCTCCCTTCCCCCATTCAATGCGGATGGGAAATGATGGGACACACCCTGACCGATGGGATGCACGCTGACCGATGGAACGATGCCTGGTCAGACGGAATGCCGCCTGGTAAGACGAGACGTGGCCTGGGTGTGGCCCACCACTATTGCATGACCGGGCATGAAAACCGAAGTGTCACCATACATAGGTAGCTCTTCGCATCCCCAGGCAGGACTTCGAAAAACCCAAAACAGGATCTCCGCCGGGAGAGACCATCGGGCTTCCTAAGTCGATCAAACGGCTCAAAAAACACACCGAGAGACAGGTAGGGAGCGAAGGGATGCCCCATGTAGGCCACGCCGACACAAATGACGAGCATGGGTCCCGGTCGGACATTTCAGTCTAAAGCTCTCCAAACCCTGTCACTCGAGTCATCAAGGTAACACTACCGACCCCCTCTATTTCTTTATAAATTATTTCATACATCCATACGCGCATTCATTCCATACGCCTATGCCCCCCGGATGATTCGGGCCCTGAACCGCTCAGGGGCTCGGGAACTATGCATCACACATGCAACAAAATGCATCACAAACGCTTCATGTTGCATCATGAAGCGGCAGTTGCCTCATTCGACATGAGCAATGACCAACCGGGGTTCGAAGGCCAGCCCATGAAGGGCTCGAGGTCGCCCCATGTCAAACAGAGCTAGGGGAGAAAAACACAGATGAGCCCCGTGCGACTCTCGCCCAGTTTGGCAGACAGGGTCATCTCAACCTTCTCGTTCGATCCTAAGCCTCTGCCAAGCCCACAGAATCTCCATCGAGTGGAGGCCATTAGGCCACCCAGGTCGGTCTCTGAAATGACCCAGGCATCTATTGGATTGTAGGTAAAGGAGCAGTGGAATGTCACAAGAGGGCTATGCCGACCCCATCACGAATGACGGACCCGGATTCCACTCGATCATACCCATTAGCGAACTCACCGAGCGCGTCACTCAAGCCCGAGCGATCGGGACAAGTGACAAAACTCAGCCCCTACGGTTGTGAGGAACCGAGGACGGGGTAACGCACACAACTCAAACCAACCCCTACTAAAGCCCAATGGGGCTCGGGGGCTCAAGACACAAAACACCTGGGTCTGCGACCCTAAACTCACCCCATCCGGCTACGCTTTGACCACACACCAAAACACCTAGGTCTATGACCTTGAACTCACCCCATCCGGCTACGCTTCAACTGCACACCAAACACCTAGGTCTGTGACCCCGAACTCACCCCATCCAGCTTTGCTTTGACTGCACACCAAATGCCTAGGTCTACCACCCCAAACTCGCCCCATCAGGATCCATGACTCCGACTCGCCCGATCCCACGGCGCGCACCGACACCAGGATCAGCGAGTTCTATCTCAACCGATCCCTAAACTAACTAACTAACTACCTCAGCTACATAGACTGCGCCAAGGCCAGGATCCACGACTCTGACTCGCTCGATCCCACGATGCGCACCGACACTATGATCAGCGAGCTCTGTCTCATCCGATCCCTATACTAAACCGCCTTGGCTGCATAGAAGTACTAAGGCTAGGATCCATGACTCTAACTCGCCCAGTCCCATGACGCGCACCGATGTTAGGACCCGTGAGCTTTGTTTCATCTGATCCCTTGACTAACTGCCTCGCCCGATCCCACGGCACGCATCGACGCTAGTATCCGCGAGCTCCGTGTCACCTGATCCTTAAAAAACTAACTGCCACAGCTACGCAACGATGCCTTGGTTAACAATCCCGTCTCGACTAAAAGAACACGCATGCATGCCCGCTAACAAACACCCCCCCAGACGATTTCGCCTGAATCTCCCAGGGGCTACACCCGCGGGTGCGCTCGTGCGCACCTACCGTCAGGACAAAAAATCCCCCAGACGATTCTTCCCAAATTGCCCGGGGGCTCAGGGGCTCCTGTCGGGTTCATAAACCCAGGGTTCCTCGTGGACCGGCTTTCCAATAAAGGCTCGGCCCAAGCAGACAATGCGCAACTCATGGGCTGGCCCATGAGTTGGAACGACAGGCCAGGAGGGCGATCTAATCACTGACTGGAAGATCTGACCGAGGAGGAGCGGCACCTGTTTTCCGACTTCGGCCCACCTCTCTGACCGAAGTGCTCACTTCAATCTCTAGCCCGCCTCCGGACGACCTCTCCGACCGGAAGGCCTAGCCAAAGCACTACTTTCGACTCCAACCCCACGTCTCCGACCGGGGTACGCCAAAACCCTACTTACTGCTCTTCTCCGACTGGCACAACCAGAGCCGACTGGGACCAAACCGATCGGGGACGCCCGCTCGGAAAGGACCAGGGAACAAACAGAGAAAGCAAGGCCAGACGCATAAGTCAAACCACGATATCAGGGACCGTACCCTATACACCTACAGAAATAGTACTCTGCAGCCTCCCTGACACAAATAGTGTTGTAGGCACCAACATTTTCCCCTACAGTATTGTGGGCGCCATTAACTCCCATACAGTAAGGCACCCCCACATGCCGCTGGGCATCGATAGTGTTGTGGGCGTCGAGATTTACCATACCGAGTGAACATGGTGAAACTCCTCACATGCCTCTGGGCATCAACAGTATATGCAGGTACCAACATCGGCCATACCGAACAAGACGACGTAACCGTCTGCGTGCATCTGACATCCAACAGTGTTGTGGGCGCCTACCATCATCCTGTACCGGCCGGCGTGGGCAACAAGGCTTAGAAGCAAACGTACTCCTTCCCTATCACTTGTAAGGCCATCCCCTTCATGTATAAAAGGGGATGCACTCTCTCCCAACAAAAAGGTTCAAGCCATTCCAGATTCATTAGATCGACCAAGTTTACTAGTTCACAACCACAGAACCACCAGTTTGAACCTCAAGCACACGCTTGAAACACTTAGCTCATAGCGGAGCTCCTGTCGCTCTTGGCCCTTCCGATCGGAGTCCGACCGGACCTCTCGTACACCGCATCTTTCTCTTTCTCGTTTGTAACCCCACTGCAAACTTCGAGCACCTAGGCTCAGGAATAAAGTCACCGACCGACTCAAACTGGACGTAGGGCACATTGCCTGAACCAATATAAACCCTATGTCATTGAGTGCTAGGCCACCTCCGATCACAACGTACAGCAAAACTACAAATATTTACTTATTGGTCACTTTCTGCACCGACACAGGTAATATGTTATTTTTGCTTAATCCACTGGCTAATAAGGGTCTGTGCCAGACAATTGATGACCTTAGCTTGATTTAACGGTTTATTATTGTTTAGTGTTCATTCATCTTCCTAATAGTCTCCATGTGTCCGTATATAGTGCAAGCAGCGTAATAGTCACGACGGGAATATTGTAGTTTATGTCAATGGAGTAAGACATAAAATTATGACAACATGTACACATGTAGTACACCATAGTAGATATGGAAAGGCTAGCACCCGAACGTCCGGATAGGGCACGTTCGGACACCCACGCTGCACGCCTACGCCTGCTTCACATGGGGGCTTACGCCACACCATGTCCCGTGCCCATAGTGTGTCCCGCGCTCGCTTCGTGTCCCATGCCACTCTGTCTTGATCTACACCCACACGGTTTCTTGCTTGCACCCCCTCCACACCCACGCGCATGCAGGAGGGCCTAGCAGCTACAGCAGATGGCTGCTGTAGATAGGCCACATTGCAACATGTGCAACACTAGATATACTTTTGCAACATCTAGAGAAACACATTTGCAACGTACGTCCAGAATAGTTAAAACACTTATAACATACGTCTGAAACACTTGTAAAAGACCAGAAAAAACTTGAAGCCACATGTGTAACCATTGCAAACATACAGATGAAAACACTTGCAACATACGTATGAAAACATTTGAAACACTTGCATATATATGCAACATCTAGATGAAACACTTGCAACATACATCTAAAACAAATGAAATATTTGGAGCCTACACTTGAAACATATATGTATAGCCATTGCAACATGTGCAACATTCCGATCTACTTTTGCAACATCGATGTGAAACACTTGCAAAACACCTTTGAAACATCTGAAACACTTGAAACATACGCTTGCAACATACGCTTTCCAGCGCAATATCACCTTGCTGCTTGGACGAATGGAGGCTCATCGTTGCAGAGCTCGATGTCAGTGCGGAAGTCAGCGACGACGCATGGAGCTCACCGGTGCCCCGGCTGAGGTAGCATCACCGATGCCCCAGCAGAGGCACTGCGCTGGACGAGCACCTGCGCAAGGCCGTGAGAGCAGCGTTGGGTGAGCACCTGCGCAAGGCTATGAGAGTAGCGTTGGGCGAGCACCTGCGCAACGAGCAACTGGCGAGCACGATGGCCTGCTCGCCAAGCACCCCCTGGAAAGTGGCCAGCAGCTGACGAGCACCCCCCTACCTGGCGAGCATGAGCAGGCCAGCAGCTGGTAAGCACCCTGGTTGGTGAGCACCCCATGGTTGGCAAGCACGCGAGTTTGAGATGGGGAGGAGAGTCACATGCTCCACGACATCCTTCCTCTCCCTGTTGCTTTGAATGGAGAGACGGAGGAGAGAGAGAGAGAGGAGAAGGAACCGGAGAGGATAAGTCTGGCAACCTGGTGAGAGTAGATATTTGTGTGGTGGAAAAATATGTGGACCATGTGAGGCCACGTAGCGTCCGTCATCCGGGTGCGGGACGGACGCCTGCGGTGGAGCATTTCCGTAGCAGATATGGGCTATACCAAATTAATAGGGCCATAAAACCAGTGTTAGTTTGCTAGTTACTTCCCCACCCATACCCAGAAAGAGTCAATTCAATATTTGAACCAAGTCAAATTTTCTTAATAAATTTGATCAATGTTTATGTCTCCAAATAGATTTACTAATAAAAATATATTCTCTAACTCATCTAATTATACTTATTCAGTATTATAAATGTTACTACTATCTTTTTTATAGACTTGAACAAATTTAAAATGGTTTGACTTCTCAAAAAGTGAGAAAATTTGCATTTTTTTGGGACGGAGTGAGTAGATGACAAGTATATGGGCATTAACGTGCCATTACTAATTATTGCAGGGTTAGTTCCAGATCAAGCAAATAAATGACATGAAACTTGAAATCAAAACGATATGGAAAAGGAGCTGAAGCTAAAGCTCATGTGCAGTCATCTCTAGAGGGAAAGTGAATGACTCCCTAGCAGCTAAGTAAGCTACCAGTAGCTTTGGTACATATCCATTTGCCTTTTGCAGCATGCACGCAAAGCCAAGTGTGTGTGAAGAACGAACGGCCAAGAGCGTTGCTATATTGCAAAGTAAATATGAAATGGGATGGGTATGGTCCGAGGGGAACAATGAGCCGACCCTTTTGCTTTTGCCACTTCAAAGGTCTTGATTTACACATAGATAGAGAGACAGATATGATCAAAGTAGAGGGGAAGGAAAAGATACGAAAAAGTCGGTTAATGATATCTTCATGTTTGGCTTTTGCACGTCGTCTAGCCAAAAGAGATGATGGTCATCATAGAACTATATAGAAGGTCTTTTTGTACAGTATCCATGAAACTTGATGCCATATATTCTGCAATTTGTTTCTAGACCCCCTTAAAAAACAAAATAGATTTAAGCTAAATTCCTGGGGAGTGTTGTGTAATAATTGGCTTTAGGGTTTATTATAACCTCCGAGAGATGTTCACGACCTTTCCATATGTGGTAGAAATAAGGGAGTTCAAATAAAGCTTTGTTTGTTGATAGGAGCTGCATCAATTTGTTGGAATGTTATTGTTTTTGATAAATGCTGACCCAAAACTCTTTTGCAGGTCCTGTTCTGAGAATTGCAATGGGCGTAATTGCAACATGGTAAAGCCAACAAGAAGTGCATCATCCAGACTTGTCGATTGCCCGAGGCGACTGCACTTTCTTTTGGACGGCCAAATAATGCTAGGATTGAGTTTTGGGTTGATTTTTTCTTGTTACTATTTAGATATTGTAATAAATGGTTGATTCTCTTGGTTATAAGAGATGAAGCCAGATTTATTTTCTTTATCTAAAAATATATCTTCATATGCGTCACTTAAATTGCTGAAAGCGCTCAAAAGCTCCGAAGTGTAGTTATTTATTTGCTTGCTTACAAGCAAATGCAATGCATCTTTTTGATGTTTAACTAAATTAAATCTTGGGCCAAAGCTTAGTGCACGCAGGCGCAGGTGTCGTGTTACATCAAGTCTCTTGTTGAGCCGTCTCTCCATTTCATGGCTAGTGTTTTTTTTCTTTTTGCTTGGAACCATTGATGCTTGACACAGGTCCTTTGTTCTCCCAAGCCACGTAAGGTAGTCGTCCACATGAATTGTCGAAATTAAATTAACTGGTTAATGGCGATCTTATATTTTTTAATGACTGAGACAGAAGAGACACTACCCTAGATCTGGACATCACTGTCGATTCAAAAACCCACTTCACTGCCGGATTTTGAACCGACAATAGCATACCAGCAGTGATGGGGGGTTGACATCACTACTGGTCCTTAAAAACCGACACTGATGTACAGGAAACAGTGTCGGTTCCTGGCTCCACCCGGCAATGTCCAGTTGAACAACACTGCCGGTTTGTAGTACTAACCGACGGTGACGGTTGCTTCAAGAGTGTCGGTTCTTGGCTCAAGCCAACAGTGTTGAGTAAGCCTACACTGTCGGTTCATGGATCAAACCGATAGTGTTGTAGTAAATATCAGTGTCGGTTTATGGATCAAACTGACAGTATTGTCGTAACCATCAATGTCGGTTCATGGTTAAGCCGGCAGTGTTGAGCAAGCCAATACTGTCGGTTTGTTTTTAACCAGCAGTGATGGTTACGACAACACCGCCGGTTTGTTGCTAACCGGCAGTGCCCGTTCGTATTTTATTATTTTATAATTTATTTTAATTTATATTTTTTTGTGGAATTGGGTTTCGTTTTATATACACTACGTAGACGACAGGTCCATCAATATTAAATATTACAAATGTCATGGTTACAGTTCAAATGTTCTTATCAAGATCTCGATAACTCAAAACAAAAAAGAAATATTCTTGGACTTCACAGATTGTGCAATGCTTCTCGGACTTCTTACAATAATCTGGCGAGCCGCTCTGGGCCATACTGGTCCTTGTACTTCACGGATTGTGCAATGGAAAATACTCCATCTTTTTCCAATACCTCGGCTAAGATGAATTTTGCCAGCTCCAATTGTAGTGCGACGATCTCCATGTCTAGCAGCCTTTCATGCTTATATTTCTTGCACTGTCGTTCAAAAAAGATGATATCCAAAGAGGAACAGTAAATCATTTTGTTGAATTATTAACAGATATAAATGAAATGGGGATTATACACACCAACTTATCGGCTTCTTCCGATTTCCCGCTGATGTAGCGAAGCATTGACCACATTACATAAAACCCGCATTCATTGTTTTCCGCCGGTTGTGATAGGTATTTTCCCTCCATTTCGACAACCTTGAATGGGACCGGCGTCCCACCGATATGTCTTCTTCGGACACTGAGCAATACTAAAAGAAGAAACATTAGAAAGCGGTATGTGTAATTAGAAAATAATATGTTATTAGGATCGCTTACTAATTCAGCACTGCCACTGATGCATCTAGATGATGAAATGGTTTTTTCTTCGAGTCCTATACCTCGAGTAGATTTTTTGCAAGATTAACACAAATGAAGACGAAATGGTTGCTGCAATCACAGAATCCTAATTATCGAATAATCTTAACGAAAAAAGAAGCATAAAATTAAAAGCCGAGAACACATACTCGCAATTGTAGGCTAGAAGTATGTGGGTTTTCTTCTTCATCGTGAATTCATTGAAAACAGCAATCAATCTCTGTTTTAGGTCTTCTACATCACATCCATAGATGCCTAGACATGTCCTCTCATTGACTCGCATGGGGTCCAAGAAGCCTATGTAATCCCATTTGCTTTTTAGAATGCAAAATTTTGCTATACACCTACATAAAATCATGAAAAGTGCTCAAAAGTTAACAATTTGTGTCTCGAGAGAGTAGATAATTATAAAATCGTGTGTGTAGGGTACTTACATAGTCCACAGCGTCAACATTTGAACATCGAGAGAGCGTTTCTGGTATAGCTGGAACAAGCACTCCCACTCGACATCGAACTTCTCTTCTTCAGGATAATGGAAAACATGTGGCGAACGGATAATAACCTTAAAACCAAAGTCATCCGTCTCTGTTGCTTGAGCCATGTAATATTCATGTAACTGGCGCATATATGTTGTTAGATTTTTATACTCATGGTCGGAAACCAAAGGATTGCCCCTTTCATACTTCATTGCCGGTGTTGCCGTCCCTTGTACATCATAATAGATGGTCGCGACCTCTTCCATGGTTAATCCTAGGTTGTCTTCGACGTACTTCTGTATGTTCCTTAAATCTTTATTGTGTATTTCTTCATCTCTTGTTGTAGCGTATTTATTCTATGTTTGCCTTTCGAATTCGGACTTCAACAAAACTGAAGGCAGTGAGGCACAGAGATTGAAGAAACTAACACAATCTTCCTTCGAGATGTGTGTTGTAAATTTTTCTTTCATCAAGGTGGTAACGCTGCCACTGAACGACCTTTTTCTTTTCTGTTGGTCCACTTTAGGAGCATTAGCGACCAAATCCAAGGACCTTTTCTGCGACTGCGAGGATGTCCTTAATCTTGTTTTGGGCTGAGGTGAAGGAGGAGGATGACGATGAGAATTCTGTTTTCCCGGCGCTGATGAAGATGGAGGAGGAGGAGGAGTCTCTTTTCTCGAGGCTGATGAAGATGGAGTCGAACAAGGAGGAATAGAAGGAGACCTCTGTCTTCTC
This sequence comes from Miscanthus floridulus, assembly GCF_019320115.1. NCBI lineage: Eukaryota > Viridiplantae > Streptophyta > Magnoliopsida > Poales > Poaceae > Miscanthus > Miscanthus floridulus. Next base: position 27,543,017 of record NC_089586.1, on the reverse strand, counting down.
GGGGGTGATGCACCAGATGAGGAGGGGAGTGATCTCTGTTGGGAGATGGTGAGTAATCATCGCGAGTGGGCGAAGACTCGCGGTCGTCCTCATCATTGGACAATTCCTATACAATGGTGTTTTGCCATCTTGTCTCATTTTCTTTAGCTTTCTTAGCTGTCTTTCACTAAGACATCCGATCTCTATATTACGTAGCAGCTAAGAAATGCCATCGTTATCCTTGGTGTCATCAGCAGCGTGTTCCTAAACACATTATTAACTGTGGCCATAGGTTCCGTGTTGACACCAGGTTCCTCGTCAACATCGTGGATGACTACGTCAGGCATGTCCACATCATTATCGTTTCCTGCAGAACATTCACACCAACCTCGTCATGCATAGTACATATCGTATAGTTTGGTATGAACCCCCTGGTAATCAAGTGCGATCGTATAGACTTAATTTGACGAAAGTTCCTATGATTCTTGCAATCTTTGCATGGGTAGAAGACAGAGTTCTCATTCCCAGTATGGGCTTTGGCATCGGTGATAAACTGACTAACGCCATGCATGTATCGCTTGTCCGTTCGGGACAAATGCATCCACTCTCGATCCATCTCTACACAAAAAAATACTGAGACAGTAATTACAAAGAATTAATAAGAAATCGAGCTTCATGAACAACAATTGTAGCTCGAAAGTACTATTTTTAAAAAAATATTATTGTACAGTAATTATTAAAAAATTGAAATTGGTAGCCCCGGCACTGTAAATTAAAAATCGTAGTAAAAAATAATTATTGCACAATATTGAAGAACAACTATTCTACTCTACTTCTAAGAACTAATTATAGCATCACATACTAACAATGATAATCTTGGCCACCATGAAATAATTAGCTAGGAATTTAAATGTGTTCATAGACACCAACCTTTTGGATGATGAATTCACCACAATTTGGGCCTTGCACAAATGTCGAATTGAAAAAGTGCTCTCTAGAATGGAGAAAAAACTAGAATGAGAATCAAGCAATGTAGCCATCAAAACGAAGCTAATTAAGCAACAAAATCAAAGGAGTGGATGCTTGTTACTAACCTTAAAGCAAAAAGATCAAGCCATTCTTCAAAATCCAAGCACTAGCTTCATGGTGAAGAGCAGCCGCAACAATGGAGGGAAGGTCCAAACGCGGGCCTCTGTTCTCAAGATTGAAGAGAGGAGGAAGGAGAGGACGGCTGCAGCCTTTTTGTGTTGTAGGCTTATCACCATTGGTTCTTGACTAGAACCGACAGTGATAGTGCCCAATCACTGTCGGCTCTTGCCTTAAACCGGCAGTGATGAGTGCCCGTCAAAACACTACCGGTTCAAGCCAAAAACCGGTAATGATGTGATCCTTCACTGCCGGTTTTAGCCCAACACCAATCATTTTTTCATTTTCAAGCTCATAACCGATAGTGAAAGTACATCACTGTCGGTTCTCACAAATCTAGCGTGATGTGTAATGAGGCCAGCAGTGATATGAAAATCTGGCGTAGTGAGAGACCAATCTATAACATCGGTTCAGTACGTGCAGGTCTTCAGTGTCTAGTACTTTTCTAGGCTATGGTGCTGCAATATATATTTATAAATTTACTATATTATATTACCCAATGACATATATATTTTGTGGATAAGAGATTATTGGTGAACAATTATTACTGTTTGAAAAAGAAGTTTACAGTGGACTTTAAACTATAAAAATTACTATAGCTGCAGTAATATGCTACATCGAACTCAATGACCAACCAAACCAGACAGTTTGGAGATGGACCCCCGACGGCAGGTACTCGGCGTCGGCGAAGTCAGCATACGCCAATCTTCACTCCCATCCAATTCTCCGGCCACTCCTTGATCTGGAAAACTTGGGCTCCTCCGCGAGTCTAAGATTTTCCTGTGGCTTGCTTTCCGTAGACGGCACTGGACGGGCGATCGGAGAGCACGCCACGGCCTCGACGCAAGGGAGCTATGTTACCTTTGTGACTAGGCGTCCGAAACCATTGACCACATCACTGCAGAGTGCCCATTCACAAGGGAAGTCTAGGGCTGCATCCTTCGGGATCTTGGGAGACAGATGCCACTTGCGTCGGCCGCGATCATCGCTGCTTGGCGCAGAGCCGCAGACTAAGAATGGCATGGAATGGACAGCAGAAGGCCGGCATCGACTCACTGTTCACGTTGGTTTCCTAGCAAATCTGGAAAGAAAGGAACGCACGCTGCTTCAGGGGCTCCCTCAACGGTGTCCAAACTACTGGCGGTGTTCAAGGCCGATGCCAAGCGATAGATTTGGCCGGCGCATGTGGCCTGGGATGTTTGGCAACCGGGTAGTGTCAAGCCCAGCCGCGCGCCGCGCTCGTAGTTTTTCTTCAAGATGTAGCTCCTAGCGAACCTTAGCCGCAACAGCCGGCCTCTTGTACAAACTTTGAAACTCTATTCTTTTTAATACAATGATACGAATGGCTCATGCGTATTTGAGAAAAAACTATAAGGTTTGTTACATCCAATCACCTTGTCTTTCCAAAAAATATTTTAATTTGCAACATCATTGTAGTTTTCTAAAACTTTAAAGTACTTTGGTCGAAACATATCAACTTTAAATTATTATATGTAGGTACTCTTCTGCAAAGCATAACATGGATCCCCAATCTATCTAGGAGTACAACAGAAGAACAGTCTGCTGTTCCGACAACAGTTAGGAGGCGGCATGAGGTTCCAATCTTTCGCTTTTCCAATTATGCATAGAAAAATCTCCCGATTCGGCCCGGGCAGAATCTTCAGAGAACATGCACTTTTGTGCATTTAGGTGGGATCTATTCTTTCATGGCCTTTCTCTATCACGTCTTTCACGTAGATTTATCAACGCTCTGTGTGCCTCTCTTTTGGCAAGGTGAATAATTAGCTCCTACTCGTAGCATCTGACCTATCATGGGTTCTTTAACCACATGTGCCCCCCAAAAGTGTAGCCAGCGCCAATTGCTTCCTTCCAAGTTTAGTTGGTGTTGTTAGTCTTCTAGCACTTGATTTTTTTACCCTTAACCACAAAGACTTTGCGTACGAGATAAAATTCAGCATTGTTAACTTATAATACTTGTCTTGCCTGGATTACCTACCACTCTTATCTCTCGGGCAAAGTATAAAGTTGTCATCTTGATTTAGTTTGTCCAACACGACAACAAGCTACTAAGTAATCAGCACACTAAGGCAACCACATTTTCCAGGGCTTATTTCCAAATATTGATTGGGCTTGCTAACGCCCGGATGTCCGGATATCCGTGCCTGTAGTCCATTTACCGCGCCGTTTCGCATGCCCACAGGGAGCTCGCGCCGCCCGAACGTCACAAACATCTAGAAGTGGAGGAGGGGGTGACGGATGCCCAGCCGGCGCTGGAAGGAGGAGAAGGCGAGGCAGTAGAAAAGCAAGGAGGGGATGCAACACCCGATCTACTTTTGAAACATCTAGATGTAACACTTGGAACATACGTTTGAATGCAGATGAAACACTTGAAACATGAATCTGAAACACTTGCAAAAATACCTGAAAAACACTTGAAAACCATTGTAAAACATACGCAACATCCAGATAAAACACTTGCAACATATATATGAAACACATGCAACATCCAAATAAACATATTTGCAACATACGTCTAGAAAAATACATGAAACATTGAGAACATAAGCTTGCAACATACGTGTACAACCATTACAACATATGCAATAGCCCGATCTACTTTTACACATCCGCATGAAACACTTGGAACATACTTCTAAAACACTTGAAACATACACTTATAACATGTGTCCTTTCTTCCGTACGATGCAACGCAGAGGGGGGATGGGCAGGAGGAGGGTAGCGCCGTCGCGGACCCTTCTGGAGGCGAGCGGAGGGGGCGGCGGGGACAGTCCGCTGGCTAGCTTTGACCGCGCTGCGGGCTGCCGCCATCGCAGGTAGGCAAAGGGGAGGCGGGGATACGCCAGCAATGGGCACAGGCTGCGGGCTCTAGTCGGGCGAGGGCCGGGAGGAAGGAGCCGTCCATAGGCACAGTTGGCTGCCGACGAGCTCTGGCCAAGCGGGGATGGGAAGAAGGGGACGACGGGGAGCTCTGGCCTGGCAGGGGATGGGAAAAGGGGCCAGTGGCAAGCGCTAGCCGGCGGAGGTGCCGCGGGGTGGAGGCGCCGCAAGGAGTGGGACAAGCGGAGGGCCACATATGGGGAGTTTTTTTAGTGCGCGAACGGATGGGGCGGACACCGTGGCGTATCATTATCGAATTTCGATATATACCTATATCATTTCCACTGGTGGTTGTCTGTTGTGTGTCATCTGTGTAAACCCATTTATTAATGGACACGTCACCTACTATCTAAAAGAATGTATTCAAATTTGAAATAAATGTAGAAAAGCACGATCAATGTATCAAGTTGACGACATAAATTCAGATGGGCAGATTTTACGCCACAAGGAACCTAAATAGCTGAGCTACTTTCAGTTCATGACGTTTGAATTATATGCTTTAGTTCCATCCAAACCTTGTTGATAGATATGCATTGAGCTTTGAATACTTAAAGATGACGCTAAAGGATTTGTCATCTCATATAAAAGTAGTTTCATAAATTATTATTTTATCTTTATACATTTTATAAATACATTAAAAAATATGTACTGGCCAAGCTTATTTAATAAGATGATCATTTATTCGTAACTGGGACAGGAGATTTAAGGAATAAATATGTTGAAATATATTACAGCATTGAAGGCCCCAAAAGACATATTCCCATTGGTCACAAATAAGGATGCTTTTGACGAGTCATTTTTTACACAACATTTATAAAACAAAGCAAAAGTATATCTCCATGAAACTATATTTAAAGATAAATCAATATATGTACCATCTTTAAATATTGAAACTTAATTTATAAAAGAATAATTTGCAAAACAACCCAAAACCAACGCGCCACTATACATAATGTCCATGTTAATTGCCACATGGTATTTTTTGAAAGGGTAAGATTCATATATATGCTAGAGAGCATTAGAAAGACACAATCCAAGAAGGTGTGAAAGACGACGCAAGCCCAGAACGAAACACATAAACAATATACGCATAGTAGAGGAACCCAAGCATACATGTCACGGTGTACGATCTTGGAGACAACGCCACCGTCGTTGGTGAAGAGTGTGGCAATAGACTAGCGTCAATATTAGGGCACGGGTACAAAGGTTCAATCTTGCCTCCTATCATGACCGGTCATGACTTGTCCGAAATCATCTTCATCATGAGCATAATATGCATTTTAATTCCAAGTTTGAAAACCAAATTATCAAGAAACTGAATAATTCTGGGCACTGCATGTCCCGGCGGATCGTCCGTCCTCACCACGGAACGTTTTCATTGGAGCACTTACACAGACAGATAGTAGTCAGACCAAATCGTGCTCTAACCAACGGATCATCCGATGAATCGGCGGATCGTCCACCAGAACATCCCATGCATAGAAATGGGGAGTCACTTGTGAAGCTCCTTTGGCCCCACAAGCCAGGCCACCTGCCCACTTCGTAGAGAAGCAACACCAGAGCACCTACCCACTCACTCTCACACTCTCTCCGTCTCTCTTGTTCATCCCTCTCACTCTCTCTACCCTCTCACGACCTTGGAGCAAGAAGAAGCAAGGGGAAGGGGAAGGAGAAGGAGAAGGATTGGAGGACATTACCAGCAGCAAGAAGACATGGAGCTTGGCTAGGAGCTGTTCACCACAAGAGGTTGGGGATAGAAGAGGGAAGAGCCCTCTCTCCTTAACCATTTTGGAGCTAGGAGGAGATGGAGCTATCAAGAACGAGGAGCTCGAGGAGCCAAGGGTTGGATCTAGCTTCTCCATCACCTTGAGAAGCTCAGCAACCAGCCCTAGCAACTCTTGGTGAGCTTGATTCGAGCTCAAACCTCATTTTCATGGATCACATTGCTATTCACCTAGAAAAGACCACCAATGACCTAGATGTTGAATGCACACGGTGTAGGTTCATTTGATTAGCTAGATATGCTCGATAGTATCCTAGAAACATACCCTAGCAAGGAATTTGACATGAAAAGACCATAGGTGAAGATCACACTTTCGAGATGTTCATTTCTGCATTGCACATGTTTTCACGGATTGTCGGTCGTCACGCCGGAACGTTCCACTGGAACAAATGCATAGCCAAACTTATTTTATAACATGGTCATTTATCCATAACTGGGCTAGGAGAGATTTAAGGAATCAATACAACATTGAAGGCCCCAAAAGACATTCCCATTGGTCATAAATAATGATGCTTTTGACGAGCCGTTTTTGTTACACAACATTTATAAAACAAAGCAAAAGTATATCTCCATGAAATTATAATTAAAGATAAATCAATATATGTACCATCTTTAAATATTGAAACTTAATTTACAAAAGAATAATTTGCAAAATATCCCAAAACCAACACATCACTGTATGTAATGTCCTTTTTAACCGCCACATGCATGGTGTTTATTTTGAAAGGGTAAGATTCATATCGATGCTAGAGAGCATTAGAATGACACAACCAAGAAGACGTGAAAGACAACACTGTAACACCTCGGGTGTTACGAGCTTGCTTAGCACCTCGGTTAAGGCCTTGGAGAATCTAGCAAAATAAGTTTTCGAGTTTTAAGATTTTAAAACACATGTGAAATGAAAATCCTAACAAGAAGAATAAAATAAGTAGTTTTACTGGTTTGGTACCGAAAACAATTTCTGTAAACAAAAATAAAATATGGCTTGTGTATGGCACTTATGTAAAGATGATGAGCAAATAGTGAAGATGAGAATGCAACTTTAATTTTGGAAAGTGAATATTGTTAACTAGTGTTTTTGGGAGCTCAAAAATCGAGATGTTCATTTTTGCACTGCACATGTTTTCACGGATTGTCGGACGTCACGCCGGAACGTTCCACTGGAACAAATGCATAGCCAAACTTATTTTATAACATGGTCATTTATCCATAACTGGGCTAGGAGAGATTTAAGGAATCAATATGTTGAAATATATTACAACATTGAAGGCCCCAAAAGACATATTCCCATTGGTCACAAATAATGATGCTTTTGACGAGCCGTTTTTGTTACACAACATTTATAAAACAAAGCAAAAGTATATCTCCATGAAATTATAATTAAAGATAAATCAATATATGTACCATCTTTAAATATTGAAACTTAATTTACAAAAGAATAATTTGCAAAATATCCCAAAACCAACACATCACTGTATGTAATGTCCTTTTTAACCGCCACATGCATGGTGTTTATTTTGAAAGGGTAAGATTCATATCGATGCTAGAGAGCATTAGAATGACACAACCAAGAAGGCGTGAGAGACAACATTGTAACACCTCGGGTGTTACGAGATTACTTAGCACCTAGGTTAAGGCCTTGCAGAATCTAGCAAAATAAGTTTTCGAGTTTTAAGATTTTAAAACACATGTGAAATGAAAATCCTAACAAAAAGAAAAAAAGTAGTTTTACTGGTTTGGTACCGAAAACAATTTATGTAAACAAAAAAAAATATGGCTTGTGTATGGCGCTTATGTAAAGATGATGAGCAAATAGTGAAGATGAGAATCCAACTTTAATTTTGAAAAGTGAATATTGTTAACTAGTGTTTTTAGGAGCTCAAAAATCAAAACTGAAATTTAAATAGAACTTTTAGTTGAATCAACAAGAAGTTGAAATTGTAGCTAAAGTGTCATTTTTGGCGAATTATATTGAGCAAAATAGTTAAATAGTGCCTAAGCATTTTGCTCCTACGGGTTAGTATGAAGTATGGACTTTTGCGTGAAATACTTGTTGGTTGGAATTGATAGGGTTTAGGCCTCTTAAAAATTATGACAAAAATGCTAATGGTTGTTTAGTTCTAACTGAACCCTTGCCCTTTTCTGAGTCTAAAAAGGATAGTAGACAATGCTATTTTGACATTTAAATTCTAAACTAAAATGTTTAAACAATAGCTTCACCTTCTTGCACTATTGGTTGCTTCTAAGTGAGTATTTGTGCATGGTATAGGTTATAGTGGTGTTGAGTGGCACGTGTTTCCTTAAAAATTTCCCAAACTTTCTTAGAACGCGTTGTGACCATGCTGTTGGCGCTCCGTTCATGAACCAGCGCTCGGCATGATGAACCCACATTGGCACCTCTCTAAATCTCTCTCTGGTCGCTCTCTAGACGTGAGGTTTGCTTCGCCAACTAGGTCTTAGTATCGACTTTGGGCTCATGGAGTTGGTTGAGCCTTCATCGACTTAGTAAGTAGTTTTTTGCCTGCTTTAATAAGCGTGCATGCCACCGTTTGGTCCGTTTGGCCCAGTAGGCACGGTTGCCTCGCTCAGCCCAAGGCTGGTCATGGCCTTTCCCTGTAGGCTAGTGCCACCTGCCAGGACAACGCCGCGATGTGCCTCTCACCTCGCCCTGCCCTCTTGCTATCCAAGTCGTGCCGAGCCGCTGCGCCACGCGCAGGGCCGAGGCGAGGCTGCGGCTGCTGTCGCTCGATCATCATGGCATTTCCCGCCACCCTCCGATTCACCTTGACCACTATAGCGCTCGCCCTCTGCCTCTCAACCCACCTACCACGCCCTGATATCGACGCCATTGCGTGGCCTGCCGTGTCGCGACGCCACGCTGCTGCTTGCATGTGGCCGCACGTGGGCATACCTTTATGGCTCTATCCGAGCACTAACCGATGTGCCTCCTACCCCTTGTTCATACGGTCATGTCCCTACACTGTCGTGCTCTTGTCGGGTCTTGGCCGGGCTGCTTAAGCCGTCGCCACTCTCCGCAACGTAGCAGTGGCAATGCACCCTTCCCTTTTCCCTCATAATCACTAGCTCATTGCTTCTTAGCCCAATTCCTCATGCTAGTGAGTAGCATGGGAAGTTAGCTAGACGCCTCATTCTCGTCGAGCCCAGCTGTGGTCTGTCTGCGGCCAATTCTGGTTTTTCCTCGCCGCCGGCCACGAGCGCCGCCGTGGCTAGGGGTTTGGGGGTAAGCCATGACCCAAAGGTAAAAACTCAATTGGTTGCATTTCTAGACTCATCTTGATCCCCTCTAGCTGGTGCTCATGTTAGATTGGCTCGGGTTTCCGCTGGAGGTGCAGTGTCGCATCGGTGTCCGCCTTGGAGCACCGCCATGCGGTGTGGGCGCACGTGGCTAGGCTTCCTCGGTCTTTCCACGTCTCAACTGGTGGTGCGGCTGGCTTCGAGGTAAGCCCTTTCTGCTTCCCCGCAACCTCTATCGTCTCATGAGTCTTTAGGTTCGTCGAAACAGCTTTGTTGCCGGCGCGAAACGCGCTGACCCAGCCGCTGCTGTGGTCAGCTATGTTGTAGTGCCTCTCCAGGTCTCTAACCACCGTCTCTAGGAGTGCGCCGTCGTAACTTAGATGCTCGGCCATCATAGGTCACTAGAGACCCTTGTTGGTGGCCAGTGTAACCATGGTTTGCCAACGGTCGTCGCGCCGTCACACATGATGGCATCGGGGACAACCCCATTGTGAAGACGAGAGAGTTTGGGGACTTGTTTGCAAAACCGATGTTGGTAGGAATAGTGCGCATAGTAGTTGTAGTAATATCTAAAAGCTCAGGGGCCTTTCTGCAAAGCCGCCACCGTGTGCAGGCCTCTCGGCCTTGGGTTGTGCTAGGCCATCACAACGCACACGCAGTCGCACCCCGTGCTAGGCTTTTGGGCCGAATTAGTTGCCACCGGCTCTTTTCTTTTTCTAAAGCGTTTTCTAATTTAGTTTTTAAGGGAAACTTATAAATTCAATATAAATTTATGTAGATAACCAAAAATTGTGAAACTAAATTTGTTAGGTTTCTAAAATCATGATCTATCTACTAGTATAATTAGTTCACATAGCTTCATAAGTATTTTCAAGAGTGATCTAATTAATTTTAGGTGCTTAATCTTGTTAAAATATAAACTTGTAGGAATTATTGTGATAAAGTAGTGATAGTGTTGCCGTGAACTCCTAACATTATTAGGTGCTCACGGTAATTTTTGTAGCTCCACAATAATCAGTTTGCTAAGGTAGCTAAATGAGTCCCGGTTCAAATATATATAAGTTTAATTGATAAAATGCCAAAACACCCTGGGATTGTAAAACTAGAACATTTTCTCAGAAACGATGCCTTACTCGACAACGTGAATACGTAGCCTAGTATGTTAGTGGTTAGAGCTAGCTCGTTAGCTTGTGAGGCGTAATCATATTTTTAAGAGTAACCGTTGTCGTTGATTAATTACGCCTTTGCGTTGCATCCACGTATATAATAGGAACAACAATGGATTCCGAAGTCATCTGGAGTAGCAGAAAAGATGGTACCTTGGTGATCATGTTGCCATGAAGGAATGCTAACTTTTGGTTATATCTTACCCACGCAAGCCTCGGTGCACAACCTCTATTATTCTGCACTTTACCTTATGCTTGTGCATTAAGTTTTAAGGAGTTGAATAAAACCCACTTGCATATATATATATATATATATATATATATATATATATATATATATATATATATATATATATATATATATCCTTATCCTATGAGTCCTACTAGTATGTCGGGATCATGTAGATTGCTATGCTAAAAGATTTCGGTAGAAGTCGAATGATTACCTGTCACTCGCGAGAGATAGAAAATATATTATTGTTGTTATTATCATATTACTATCACATGGAATATATATATTAGGATGATAATTGGAGACCGGATAGAATGGTACTTTGGATCTGGACTTGGTTAGGCATTCGAGTGAGGCTCGGGTTGCATTTGTTTCGCCTGTGTTGATTGAGGACCGTTCGTTGTTGTGGATGGTAGTCAGGTCACAGACTTATTATTCTGAGCACATACTTGCTTATGGGATCGAGAAGGCTCATTACACTCTTGCCATGGGTTCCGGCTCTTTTCAGACTGACTGATTGGAGACGGAGAAAGGTGGAGGTCTAAGCACCATATTGAGACCGGGTCTAAAGTGTGGGAGCTTGAAGTCCAAGTTTGGATGGGGACCTGGTCCCCTTGATGGGAATCGAATGGGTTGGTCTCGTTTGTGCCTGGGGTACAAGCGAGGTGTGTGTTTTGGGGTACCCAGCTGGGTTACATTGATTCGTGAATCGCCATTTCTATGAGACGGTAACGATTTGGCTATGGTCTAGCGCCATAGTAAGAACTAGAACATGGAAGGTGATAAAATTGCTTTGATTGCTTACCACATGCTTGAAAGTAGCATATGTACTTACCTAGAATGGTTAGCTAATTAACTAAAAATAACTGCTAAAACTTTGAATATAAGGATGCACTATTAGTAATGCTTTTTGCAAATGCAATAAACCAGCAAGCCAAATAAGCCTTGCATATCCTTGGAGTCTTTTACTTTTCTTCCGTCGGGTAAGTCTTGTTGAGTACTCGCCCCCTAGTTGCAGGTGATAGATGAATGCTAGAGCTGACTCTTGAGTGTGGAAACCTCCTAGTCGGCTCAGAGAGGATTCCTTTCACGTTGCGATCGTAGTGTTCACTTGTAACCCTCACTAAAGGTTTTATAAAAAAAGATATAAAATCTGCTACCATATCTTGTAAATAAATGGCCATTATGTTAATGCTTCACCAGATCAGTAAATTAATCTTTGTTTCCGCTGTAATTCTGATCATATGTTTATTTTCCGCTGCAAGATAAAACTTATGAACCTGAAACGTATAAACTCGTTTACATGTAAACTATTTTAATTCTGCTATTGCATTCAACTGGTCCAAGTACTCTGATGTTGTAATAAAGTGATGTAAGAAATGGCTAAGAGTGTTGTAAGCTTTATCCTCTTATTTATAATCCTGATGAAAAATGTGGATTTTTGAGTTCTTCCTTGGGGTGGGTTCGACAGAGCTGTTCGGTTTAGCCATTTCCGGGGTGCTTAGTGTCTAGTGAAAGACAATCACCTCCGAAAGTGTGTTATTTCGGACGGTTCTGTCACAAACACAAGCCCAGAACTAACACATACTATGTACGCGTCATAGAGGAACCATAGTTATTAGGACGGACCGGAGATCTAGACGGTCATCCTCTGGGTTTGTGGTTTAGTTGGTTCAATTGGTCAGACCGACGGTTCAATCCGGTTTAAATAAATATAGAGATGTATTCCTAAATCACCAAAGGTGGCATGACTCAGTGGTAGATACACTAACTCCTAACACGCAGGTCTGGGGTTTGAACCCTGTATCATCGCTCCTAACCTTTTTCTCCCCATTTTTTCCATCGGGAGCTTGGTCGGTGGAGCTACTCTTGGACAAATTTTAGAGCCTCTTTGGCAGGCCTCCTGCAGAGGCTTCAGCTCCAGCTCCAGCTCCTGCAGGAGCTGTGTCAAATGCTTGTTTTGGAAATGGCTCCGTATGAGGAGCCGGTCAAGTGCCGGAGCCATTTTTTGCCTGCGCAGGAGAAGCCTCAAAAACGAGCTTCGCGTGGCTCCTTGCTGTGGGTTCACGTCGTCTAGTGCGAAGGAGCCGTTTTGCCAAACGTTTTTCAGAACGGCTTCAGCTCCTTCAGAGGAGCTGCTCCTTCAGAGGAGCCAGAGCCGGAGTCATTTTCAGAGGAGCCAGAGCCCTGCCAAACATGCCCTTATTTCATGACCATGCCATATAGCACGTATTTCATTAAGAGGGGGTCTCTTAGGACGAATTTTTAATGTTCTTGGACAGTCTATTGACAATTTAGGTCCTAGTGACTTGAAGATTCTTAGTCCTCTGCTCGACCAACTGAACCATTTCTTGTGCATCATCTTAGTAAAGTATTTGCATCTATGTCAATTAAAGGGACTAAAAAATCAATAAAGCATTTCATTCAAAATTAGAAAATGGGGGGAGAATTTTTACTTTTTAATCCATTTTATTAAATATTTCAATAATAATTGCTCCTAAATTTTTTTTGTGGACCTGACCCTTTTGGTCGCGCCATAAGCATTGGCCTGGCAACATCTGCTATCTTAGACGGCGTTTCCGACATGGAAAACTCTGTCACACCACTCGCGCTGGTGTGACAATACTGTTCTGTCGCGCCACTGGGAGTAACGTGACAAGACCGAACCCTTGAAAAATCATAACTCTTTGATACGACCTCGGATGAAGATAAAATTTATATGAAAATTGTAGCCCTTGATGAGATCTATAATTTTATAGTTTTGAGTTTTTTCATTTGAGGACGCTAATATGCTCAAAATAATAATATAAAATTTTAGGAGCATAATAATCGCGTACCGTCCTTGTCACATTAGGAAAATAATATTTTGTCAAATGAAGATACTTTTTACATGAAAGTTATAGCTCTCAATGTGGTCTACAACTTTGTAGTTTTCAGTTTCACATCTCAGATCGTTAAGATGCACGAAAAAATAATATAAAATTTTCAGCAGCATAATAATCGCGTACTAGCGTTTGTCGCATTAGAAAAATAATATCATTTTTGTATGATGTAAAATGAAGATGCATTTTATGTCAAAGTTGTAGCCTTTAGTGAGATCTACAAGTTTATAGTTTTGAGTTTTCATATTCGAGGTCGTTAACCTACTCTAAGAAGTAATATAAAGTCTTAGTAGCATATTAATAGTGCATCGAAGCTTATCTTTTTAGAAATATCGTATGTTTCTTATTTGATGTCACATGAAAATACTTTTAAATGAAAGTTGTAGATCTAATTGAGAGCTCCAACTTTGATATAAAAAGTACCTTCATTTGACACGATACAAAAACGATATTATTTTTTTCTAATGCGTCAAACGCTAGGGTTTGATGTAAGCGCTAGTACGCGATTATTAAGCTACTGAAATTTTATATTATTTTTTTAGAACTTAACCACTCCAAATATGAAAACTCCAAACTATAAAATTTTAGATCTCACTGAGAACTACAATTTTGATGTAAAAAGTATTTTATTGGACACCTTACAGAAAGGATATTATTTGCCTAATGCGAGGAGCACAGTTATTATGCTTCTAAAATTTTATGTTTTTTAGCATCTTAACGTCCTCAAATGAAAAAACTCAACAATATAAAGTTGTAGATCTCATCGACGACTACAATTTTCATATAAATTTCATCTTCATCCGATGTCGTATCAAAGATTTATGATTTTTCAAAGGTTCGGTGTTGTCACGCCACTCCCGGTAGCGCGACAAAACAATACTGTCACGCCAGTGGGAGTGGCGTGATAACGTTTTCCACGTCGGAAACGTCGTCCTATGTGTCGGATGTTGCCGTGCCAATGCATGTGGCGCGACAAATGTTATTTGGTCACGTCAGCAGCGCTGGCGCGATCAAAAGGGTCAGATCTGTAAAAAACTTTTTTAAGAGCGATTATTATTGAAATATTGAATAAAAAAGGATTAAAAATAAAAAATCTGAAATAGGGAGGGGCAATTGTATGCATGTGGATGTCTTACTTAATAATACTTAAAAAAACAAATTAATAATCGAGATTCCTTGCCAATACTCTACTCTAATAAATACAAAAAAGAAATTAAAAAGAAATCATCTATTTAACCAATAGCATAAGATTCATTTAGTTCTTGTTGCACTTCGTTGTGAAAGATTAGAATGAGAAAGCTAGTGAATCTTAAACCCACTGACAAAAAAATAGGATAACAAATATGGTTAGGGAATAAAAGAGGGTTTAGGGATAGAAGGACTTGAACCCTCGGTCACTCCCAACCTTTTTCTCCCTATTTTGTCCACTCTCCTACCTCCGAGACTTGGTTTGGCGCGTGGTCACCGGTCTACAACGGTTCTATTGGATTGGTTTTTCATGGTTTATTGCAAGAACCGCAAGTTCAACCGGTCTGATTCCGGTTCAATGGCTTAACAGTCTTTTAACAGGACCAAACCAACAAAGGCTCCGGTTTGCAGTTTTTTTGGTCGGACCGCCCAGTCCGGTCTGGTCCTAATAATAACTATGAGAGGAACTCTAAGAGCAAGTATAATAGCAGGCTGTAAGCCGACTAAATGCTGAGGTAGAGGAGAGAGGGGAGGAGAGAGAGGAGAAGCAGGCTGTAAGCTTACAGTCGGCTTGGGCACAAGAACCAAGAAAATTTGTGTGAGAGACAAGTGGAACAGGTATTAACTGTAAAGAGCTAACTACTATATGAGTGGGCTGAGAGAATGCTACAATAAATCTTACAGCCAGCAAGCCGGCTATATTATTAGCCTGGCTCTAAGCATACATGTCGTTGTGTACTATCTTGGAGACAGCGCTGTCGTCGTCGGTGGAAGTGTGGCCGTAGAGTACATGGATTTGGGGTATCATTATGATTAACATGGTTCATAACCTCTGTTATGGTGGCTAGCTGATGCTTACACTACTTTAATTAATAATAACTAGTTCATATCATCATGTCATTAACCTATGCCATGTTGTTGTGCAAATTACAAATTCCGCTATATTGGATTAAGCCCTCTGAGTACATTTGCACTCACGGTATTGCCATTAAGCTGTTTCAGAAAAAAGCTAGAGACTGCAATGGTCACTTGAGCAACTCAAGTGTGGCGGTGGCCTACAATTGGACTCGTCGAGCACGTCACCTCACTCCATGTACACGCCATAGGGGTTAGGGGAGACCGCTCCCCTGTCACTATTAACGGGAAGGAAAGGGAATGCTAATTAACATGGATGTACGTGCCACTGAACTGCCATATGGTTGACGGCCTACACATTCTCCTCAACGAATCTTGACATGGCTACACCGTCGTACTGCACATGCCGCCGCGCCGTACGCGTGGATTATATTCCCAAACTACGGGAGCAGGCACTAACGACTCCAAATCAACGTCTGATACTCTTTCTGATGATCAGATCTGCAGCCTTTTCGTTTGCTCGTATACGATCGTGGATTATAAACTAAAACAATATTTTTCTCTCACACTAAATCAGCTATCAATAAATAATCCACGATCCTTTACGACAAAACGAAAAGGCTGCTGATACGGTGCCCGCCTGGAGATATGATCCCTGCGTTTACTAGGCGTCAGCGTCACAGACGAGATCATCACACGTTCACACGCGTAGGCCCAGCAGCAGCAGCTGTGTAGCACGCCCGTGCCTCGGCCGCGGCGTGGTAGGTGTGGTAATTAACCGACAGCAGAGACCCGGGCACATGCACATCACGCACACGCGCGCGCCCTCCTTGGGTTCCCGTGTGTTGCTCACGGGAAACCGGCTGCAGGCGTGGACGACGACGACCGTGCGTGCTTTGCGTGCCGGACCCATCCACCGCGCGCGCCACCGGCTGATCTAATTAATCAACTCCTTAATTAAACATGCTTTATCATCACGGCTAAACTAATTAATGATGTGCATGCATGACCTTGGTAGCTACTCCTAGGTCCTGCAGTTTATATGACTTCATCAGCGCAGCTGCCGCGTGTACACGTGGCTCAGCTGATCTGAAGATTCTCTTTCTGCACGCCCCAGGGAGGACGGGAGGACGAGAGGAGAGCCGTACCACAGCCATGCACCACAGTCGTCACTAGTGACGTCTTGGCCGCCAGCCGAGCTCTTGCATTCCCAATCCCAAGTCAACCATCAGTCAGGATCGGATTGTCACGGGTAGTAATCATCATAAGAGAAATTGTTCAAGATGCGAGGGAGGTCTCATCCAAACCACCGGCCACGTTAGAGGGTTTTCACTCATTTTCAGTTGCCTGATGATAATTAAGGGTTTATTGTCTTTGTCCTCATCTCCCGTTTAGCCTCATCGTTTTATAGATTATTATACTACAATAATCGGTGTTTCTCCTACGGCATGTTATGGACAACACATCGTTTTATAGATTATTATACTAATTTGTCTAAAATTACTTACTTCGGACAATAATATCCGACGGCATGTTATGGACAAAGGAATCCATTTAAAAACATCACGGGGGCCTTCAAGACCAACTTCATTATCGTTCATTCTACTACATAAGAATTTTGTTGAGCCATAATTTTATTTTGTTTTGTTTTATTTTACTAAAGGATTTACCAAACTTTGTCGAAGTCGGTAGATGATCTTGGCAAACAAGGCTAGATCCGCCTTATCTTGGCGAACAAGTATACATGTTGGTGGCCTCTTGGCTGGCAACACACAATAATCTTACATAAACACGTCCATTTTTGCCGCTAGAGAGACAGAGAATACCATTTCAAGGATTGAAATTTTAAATCAAGTGGCAATTTTAAAAGTCATCGACTAATACTAGTTTTGATATTCCTTCTTAATTAAAGAAATTGTCCTCCCCTTCACCGCCAGACTAACTTTCCCAACCTCTTTTTACAAGCGGCCAATGATTTTAACACTGGCCAACTAGTTTGTTGGGGACTTGATAAAAAAAACATTGAAAAAGTTCCAAATTATACTAGAAAAACTATCATCCGCCTAAGAAGAAAATTCTTTGATAGTTGTTCAATTTGTTGTATAGAGTGTTTCAAATTTAGCGTGTGGTTGGCCATGCCACATCATGTAAACTTTCAATTCTTCTATCCTAGTATAAAAATGCGCAGTCCTTTTGCACATTTGAGAAAAAAAAATTAAAACACAAAAAACGTTTTGGCCGCTCACAAAAAAAAATGCTGGAAAAGATCATGTTTCTTGTAGCCCTAATAACGACGCAATCCTTGAGTCACTTGATCTCTAGCGACCGAAATGCTGAACTTTATCTTATTTATTGATGGTGTGGCTATGTATAGCGGGCCCCTTGGTCAGTGACGCTAGGAAGACCGCAGCGACTATGGTGTGGCTGTGTATGGCGGCGAGCACGTATGTACTTACGTTATCCCAGCCAAGTGTGGTCGTGTCCTTAGCTTGTTGGAGATAGCTAGGATCGTCATATCGTGCACTCTCTCTTCCTTGGGGGCAACGCATTTGACCATTTTGCATTGAGTCATATGCAACAATTCGAATCCTTTTTCCCCACATGTTTAAAGTCAGTTCATTTTCTAAGACGACGACCTCACGTGCATATATCCTTACCTGCGAGCTCACGTTTGATTCTTAATGGTCTGCCTTGGTAATGATGTAGCAATTTTTAGAGGTGGTTTTTCTAAGAGCAAGGCTAATAATATAGCTGGCTTGCTGGCTGTAAGGTTCTTTGTAGCCTTCTTTCAGTCCACTCATATAATAGTTAGCTCTTTACAGTTAATACATGGCCCACTTGTCTCTCTCACAGACTTTCTTGGTTCTTGTGCCCAAGCCGGCTGTAAGCTTACAGCCCGCTTCTCCCCTCTCTCCTCCACCTCAGCATTTAGTCGGCTTACAGCCTGCTATTATACTTGCTCTAAGGGCAGTCCCAATGGTGCATTGATGATGATTTCTATCCTCATTAAATGACTTGCCACGTTGGCAAAACGCTGACATGGCAACGTAATTAATGAAGAAAGAGAGCAAAAATCATAGAAATAGTTTCTTCATGAAGAAATTAGGTCTACTCTTGACCCAATGCACCAAGAAACCATGAAATCGCCTTTGGGGAGAAACCACTAGTTTCTAGGAGCTCGTGTCGCACTCCCATTGGAGGAAAAAGATAGAGTTGGGAGAGAGAAAGAGAAAATAATTATTACTCATAGAAACCATAGGTTGAAAAGCAGTACTTTTTTGGTGCGGTATCCTATGTTATAGAAACTACTAGTTTTTTTCATTGGGATTGCCCTAAGAGTGCCATCTGTAAAAATCATTAACAGATGGACGCCCTGTTCGCTTGGCTTATAAGTCGTACCTTTTCAGTCAACGAATATTATTTTTCTCTCACAATAAATCAGCCAACAGTACTTTCAGCCATGACTTATCAGCCAAGCGAACAGGGCAGTAGCACTCTCAAGAGGCTCGTCTTCAGAAATACTCCCTCTGTCACTAAATAAATGTATTTCTAGAGTTGTCTCAAGTTAAACTTTTTAAACTTTGTCGGAGTTTCTTGAAAAAATGTTAAGACTTATGATATCAAATTAGTATCATTAGATTTATTATAGAATATATTTTTATGAGGTGCTCGTTTTATGACATAGATGTTGTTTTTCTATAAAGTTAGTCAAACTTAAAAAAATGACTGACACGGATTCTAAGAATTGATTTACCTGGGGACGAAGGGAGTGGTTATCTTAAAAAATTATAATATTTTCATGAAGTCAGATGATGACAAATTTTGTACTAATATTGTACAGCTCGACACGATGTATGACTTTGTAATTTGCAAGTTCTTTATTCGAAACTATTTAGAGGCCCAAAATTTTGTTTTAAGTTCTTAAATTGTGAAATTTAAAATTTAGTTTTTTTTAAATAACCTCGGACGTTAACATGGTCTATACTAAATATGTATTTCACAATGTGATCTACAAATCCGAAGTTGATAAATTTATGTTCTAAAGTTGTTTAGAGTCACAAATATATGTTTTAAGTTATCAACTTTGAAATTCAAATTTTAGAATTTACAAACAACTTTGGATGTTGACATGGTCAATACTAAAATTGTAGTGGTTAATTTTGGATTTGAGATTGTATAAAATGTCACATATTCATTTTAAGTTATTGGATTTTGAGATTTGAATTTTCAAACAATCTCGGATGAAAACACCTGACACCAAAAGTTGTAGTGCTTGACAAAACCTGAAACTTTGTAGTTGAACTATATTTTCATTCGTGATCGTTCAGAAACCAAAATATTTAACATAAGATTATTAAATGATAATACAAAAGGATAAAATCCTAAACTCACTAGTGTGTAGTAATGTGGTAAGAAGTTACGCGAGAAGAGGTCATGGAGTTTGAACCATAGGAAGCACACGTGCATGTATTTTGAAAGGAAAAAAATCATGATTTAGGACGCTCGATCGCAGTGCCTATTTAGGATTTAGAAAAAATGTTTTGCTATTTTTTTGGCAGTTTTTAGTTTTTTTAAAATCATTTATAGAGATAAGTAGGCACGGGGTGGCCAGTCGACGGCCGCTTTAAATAATTACTCTCTCCGTCTCCAAATAAATCAATTCCAAGAATCCGTGCAAGTCAAACCATCTTAAATGTGACTAATTTTATAGGAAAGAGTAACAACATCTATGACATAAAATGAGCATATTATAAAAATATATTTTTTATAATATATCTAATGATACTAATTTTATGCCATAGATATTGACGGATTTTTTTAGAAATTCGGTTAAAGTTTAAAAGTTTGAATCAAGACAACTCTAGAAAAATTTATTTATTCAAGGACGGAGGGAGTACATTAACATAGATCATTTAGCATTGCTTGTCTCTGAAAATCGAAAACATCTACTCCCTCGGTCCCAAAATAGATGACACTTTTGACTTTTAGATATCATGTTTGACCATTTGTTTTATTCAGTTGTTTTTATAAATAATAAAATCAATAAGTCATTATTAAATTATCTCTAATGATAAAATAAATCAAACAAAATAATTAATATTTATACAAAAAAAATTGAATTTATATAAACAATCAAACAAGATGTCTAAAAGTAAAAAACGTCATGTATTTTAGGACGGAGAGAGTATCTCTGAAAATATTTCGTGTAGTACGACTTATTAATTTGTAATTGAAAATGCTTTGATTTTTTTTCTTTCAGCATATAGCAGATGCTGGGAATGGCGTTTCCAAGCATACTGATGCGCGTACAGAGAGCATGACACGAGACAAGCAAGGACACAAGCACATCTTGTTGACTAGTGATGGCACATGCCCCTAACTGAGACGTACCCCTATATAAGAGCCCTCAGCTTCTCTCTTCTCCTCCAGAGGTTCAGTCAGAGAGCCTACCGCCTAAACGCCCTGAAAACGAGGCCAAAGGCTAGCTAGCTAAGGTAGCTTGGCCACAAGAGCCGTGAGCCAAAGTCAATTCTCTTATATACTCTATTATTATTGCCCATCAGGCCATCATGATCCACAAAACCCGTAACAGGGGCAAGGTTACAAGCGAGACACGGCGCGGCGAGTGCGGCGGGGTGGCAGCGACGACGACCTCGCCGGCTGACATGGGTAAGGACGACGGGCCGCCGCAGGCGGCGGCCAAGGCCAAGAATTCGGCGCCGGTGATGCGGTCGTTCGCGTCGGTGTTCATGCATGCGGACGCCGCGGACGTGGTGCTCATGGTGCTCGGCCTGGTGGGCGCCATGGGCGACGGCATGTCCACGCCCGTCATGCTCTTGATCACCAGCCGCATCTTCAACGACCTCGGCAACGGGCCGGACCTCCTCGATGAGTTCAGCTCCAAGGTCAACGAGGTAGATGTCTCTCTCGCCTCCCGGTTGATTCTGGCCAGTGTCATAGCAAAAGCTGACGTCGTTTCCTCTCCTTCTCGGCTACCAGAACGCGCGGAACCTCGTCTTCTTGGCGCTCGGCAGCTTGGTCATG
This sequence comes from Miscanthus floridulus, assembly GCF_019320115.1. NCBI lineage: Eukaryota > Viridiplantae > Streptophyta > Magnoliopsida > Poales > Poaceae > Miscanthus > Miscanthus floridulus. The sequence continues at coordinate 27,521,588 of NC_089586.1, read as the reverse complement.
GCGTTCCTAGGTGAGCCGGCGCTGCACACGCATGGATGGGTGCCAATGCCGCCGCTGGCGGTATGCTTGCTTGCGCGCGCACCGTACGTGCTAGCTGATAATCGTTGTGCCGTCGATGGCATATATGCACGCAGAGGGGTACTGCTGGGCGCGCACGGCGGAGCGGCAGGCGTCGCGGATGCGGGAGCGGTACCTGCGGGCGGTGCTCCGGCAGGACGTGGAGTACTTCGACCTCAAGGTGGGGTCCACGTCGGAGGTGATCACCAGCGTCTCCAACGACAGCCTCGTGGTGCAGGACGTGCTGAGCGAGAAGGTGCCCAACTTCGTGATGAACTGCTCCATGTTCCTGGGCAGCTACGCCGTCGGGTTCGCCCTGCTGTGGCACCTCACGCTGGTGGCGCTGCCGTCCGTGCTACTGCTCATCATCCCCGGGTTCATGTACGGCCGCATCCTCATCGGCCTCGCGCGCCGGATCAGGGAGCAGTACACCCGCCCCGGCGCCATCGCCGAGCAGGCCGTCTCGTCCGTGCGCACCGTCTACTCGTTCGTAGCCGAGCGCACCACCATGGCGCAGTTCTCCGCCGCGCTCGAGGAGTCGGCGAGGCTCGGGATCAAGCAGGGACTCGCCAAGGGCGTCGCCATCGGCAGCAACGGCATCACCTTCACCATCTGGGCGTTCAACGTCTGGTACGGCAGCCGCCTCGTCATGTACCACGGATACCAGGGCGGCACCGTCTTCGCCGTCTCCGCTGCCATTGTCGTCGGTGGCCTGTACGTGACCGTGATTTTATCATCAGTCTGCTCTGCTGCATGTTACTCCTAGTCCCAGATGATGATGTGATGACGGCGCCATTAACGAAACCATGCAGAGCTCTGGGGTCCGGGCTGTCGAACGTCAAGTACTTCTCCGAGGCGAGCTCGGCGTCGGAGAGGGTCCAGGAGGTGATCCAGCGGGTGCCCAAGATTGACTCGGAGAGCAGCGCCGGCGACGAGCTGGCCAACGTCGCCGGGGAGGTGGAATTCAAGAACGTGGAGTTCTGCTACCCGTCGCGCCCGGAGACCCCGATCTTCGTGAGCTTCAACCTGCGCGTGCCGGCGGGGCGCACGGTGGCGCTGGTGGGCGGCAGCGGGTCCGGGAAGTCGACGGTGATCGCGCTGCTGGAGCGGTTCTACGACCCGGCGGCCGGGGAGGTGACCCTGGACGGCGTGGACATCCGGCGGCTGCGGCTCAAGTGGCTGCGCGCGCAGATGGGGCTCGTCAGCCAGGAGCCGGCGCTGTTCGCGACGTCGATCCGGGAGAACATCCTGTTCGGCAAGGAGGACGCCACGGAGGAGGAGGTCGTCGCGGCGGCGAAGGCGGCCAACGCCCACAACTTCATCTCCCAGTTGCCGCAGGGCTACGACACGCAGGCAAGCTATTTACCACACCACTTTTGCAACTGTCGTATGCATGCAGTCGTTTGGTTCGCTACGCTTTACTTACCCTTGCAAGTCACTGTCAAGTTTTTTCTTCCCCAAAAGAGATGATGCTTGCTTTTTCGTGCACACTAGTAGTACTATAAGAATGCCTAAATGTCGCATGGAATTAATGCTCTAATTTTTCCATAATTTTTTCTTGTTTTTCATGGAGTACTGACGTTGTTTAGGTCCACCGCATATAGTAAGGACTACGGAGTATTCGAAATTTTAGTGAAAAGAGTAATCATGATATTCTTTTCTCCTTTTTTTAATGAAAAAATTCTGGATCAATTTGTGAAAGTGGGGGTAAAGCTGACATGGGAGACAACTCAAAAGTCAGAAAAAGCAAATCAATAACTCAACAACATTCGAAAAATAGAAAGTGCAGTCGAAGGCTAAACTGCTTCAAGAACTAAACTGAAACAAACATGCCCCAACAAACAAATTTTCACTATATAATTCAGCATGAATGGTTAGGTGACCAGTACATGTGGCTTTGGGATCCCAACTCGTCACTAACTCCTCCATTATTTTAGTCTTTGGTCAATTGTGCATCTTTTACATGCTGATCCAAAGGAACTCCTAATTATTCAAAGAAATAGAAAATTTGAAACAAAGGTAGGCTAGGAGTAGAGGTTTGCTTTGGAAGCAACAGCTTTTGTTTCTAGTGTAGTACTGCTCCCCATTATCTGGAAGCAACACAACCTAGTCCACTACTCCATCAGTTTATTCTAGTGCTGGCTAGCTGCTGGCTTGCTAGCTAGGCGCCGCATCGCTGGCTTAGGACATGGGTCATTGGGTCCTGCCTGCTGTGCCTTCAAAGAAATCTGAGTGCTCTCTGCACCGAGCTCCCAGGAAATCTCTGCCCACTGAAAATTGTTGAACTATCACAGTGAAAATAATCAGTTGAACAAAGTGAATCTCTTGGTAGAGCTGGAAATGGGCTAGACCGTACATGGTTGTATCAATAACTATTTAAGCACCAAGATCAAATTAAGTTTATTCATGTTCTGGCCTTTCTGGATGAATAGGAAGAACTCGAATAGGAGGAGCACTCACCTGTAGTATGAGTAGGTAGATGTCGGAGAGCCCAAGTATCTCCAGTTTGGCAGCTTTTTAGTAGTAAAATTACAGTACCAGGACTGTTGAAATAGAAGAGGGCTTAGTTACGCAAAAGTGAGTGGATAAACAGCACTATAGTCATATAGTGAAGAAACCAAAGTAACAATCCACCCACTCAGGAAATGGAAGCGATAGTAAGCTCAAAAATTGACATCTAACAAATTAGGAAAAATCGAAGATGCAACATATAGGTGCCCCATTGCGTCATTACATCATCTACATTGAATGTAACATAACAGAAAGAAAAAGAATTCAAGATGGAAATACAGGTGACCACGGAAATACCTGAAACCTAGCAAATTGCCTTTATTGGGCAGTCATAGTCCTCATTGCGGTTTCAGCATATTTCCTCAGTGCCGGTTGCTTTGGCCAGAAGATCTCCCATTGCCGGTTGAGCATACATCCACATCTCTACTATAAATTCCATCCTGTCCACTAGAGAATAGTAGCTGAACCCTGTACTCCTAGCTGCCGTTCCATCCTTTCCACTAGAGAATAGTAGCTGAACCCTGTTCTCCTAGCTGCCGTGCAAGTATTTCTAAGGCTGCTATGTACACCACTTCAATTACAATCCTTCTTCAAATGTTGAGGGATCAGAGCACACGCTTTCCAAGGTTGCTTATGGTAGGACCTAGGAATCATAGAGGATTGAGTGGCGACCCCAAATTGGGAAAGGGAGAATGGTTAGCCCACCACTCAGGGTGTGACTCCGTGGTTGGTGGACGCAGAAGACAAATAGCCAGAACCTTTTTGCAAATCTAGTAACCAGGAAAAGGGTTGCCAGCCAACAGTTTTGGGTGTGCCAACTTTCCCAGCGAACAGGATTTCACTGAGGTCCTGTCACGCAATAATAATTTTGACAGCAATACGTGAGGCAGAGATTGACAGAAGAAAGTGCCCGTGCTAGTATGTCTAGTGGCACAAGTGCTTCTACCATGAGGCTTTAATATGTTAAAAAAAGTTAAAATGATTCAGGAAAGGAGCTTTTTTTTCCAGATCGTTGCCACTATCACAAACTGTGATGTGAAAGATACTAATTACAAAAGGGGGAAAAGAGAACTTTTCGGGCTGCCTAGCTATCCTAACGTGGGACTTCATGAAGATGCCATCCCCAGCTAATAATGGAAGATCCCTCTAATGATATCAGACTCAGTGGCAAGCATGTAAACCTGAAATGTTCCTTTCGTGGACAGACCCCCACCACAAGCAAATTCTACTGTGCGCAAACCTGATGTGGGGCACTGAATATTAGCGCACATTAGACTTTGATGTGGGAAAAACTCTAACAAGATGACCTGATAGGTACCCAAAATATCCTCCCAGTACTATTGTGAGTTTGACAACAATAAAGGACCACTTTGCCACTGAACTTTCATTTCCATTGTTCATAAGGATGCACTCATGAAAAGACCACATGAAAGTGTCCTAGATAGTGAGAAACAGCTCTATCTTAACAGTACAACTACAGTTAAGCTGTGCCAACAATCAGTACTGTAAAACATGACAATTCTCAATGCACATGGTTAATTTCCTATAAATAATGCACAAGTAGCATCCATGTATCTTGAATTAGATAGTGGCCAGTATGACTTAAACTGTAACATTTTTAGGGTAACTAATACTAATGGCATTTCATATTAGCATCCATAGGAATAGGAGAGTAATAACTTATTTCACTAGCGGTTGACTTCGGTCCTCAGTTTGGCATTTGTTTGATTCAGGGGAATAGATACATGCCATGAAAACATAGAATGGTCAACTCAAATAATATAGAAGGTTAACTACACGTTTGGAAGACAGATAAATGGGATTTTCAACCTGAAAATACAAAGTTATGTCCTTGTAATTGTGATATTAATGTTACTTACCAGATAACTAAACAACCATTTCAATTATCAATATGGATAGATATCAAAGGAAAATCTTGAAAAGTTGCACTTGCCTTCAATTCACCTTATCACATCAGTTTGCTTCAGAAATGACTATTATCTGCACTCGGTTACAATTATGTTGGCCTTGAACAACTTGTACGAGACTAACGGACTGAGTGACCTTAGTGAAGATAACAGAAACAATAGGGTGAGTTAGCTCCAAGAATAAAATAATGTATCTGCAAATGGCTCAAACATCTGATGTGGATAAACATTGCCTTGTATTTTTTTAACAATATTTTCCATAGTAATCTTGCTACCAGACTTCAGAACAAACCGGTTCAAATGAAAGAGAGTTATTGCATGTCACTACTGCAGAACGACAACAGAAACACTTTAGAAATACTGTAGTATAATATGAGAACCAAAGTATACTGAGAAATCACTGGCAACAGTTTCGATCCGATAGGCCTATTCCCATCAGTGGTGAACTCTGTTTGCCACTGAGAGAGCTTCAATCAGTTACAAAATCAAGCTTGTTGGGGGTAACATAATATGACATTACACGAAAGCGTGAGATTTGAGTCTGAGAGGACAAAACGTTGATAGGAATGCAGTGTAGTGGCCTCAATAACATCACCAACTATATGTATATACACAAGAATTATCAACATGTTCACAAAGAAAAACAAGGAAATCTAGCAGGTCTACCAGTATGCCCCATCTCATCACTAAAGTTGGGCAATCTGACCATCCTCTAGAAACAAAGCCTTTGCCTTCCAATGATAGATTCTTTTCTAAGTTTTCTAGACAACTTATGGAAGGTAAATTTTTTAAGAGAAGAACAGGATAACCCTTTTAAACAGTAGATTATTAAGCTAGAGCATTCAAAAGAAGCTAGCTGTAGAATTCAAAAGGAAGTCCTACTCCCACAGCATCACTAGAAGCTAGAAGCTAGAAGGATGCCATCAAGCAGCATGTCATCGGATAGACTGTACATACATGTTGATTTTCATAGTTAATCTTCAACAAATTCTGAAGGAAAAAGGAGGGTCATACAAACAACAGTTGATACAATGAATTTAAGTTTAAGACTCTACCAAAGCAAACTTTGATTGTGATTTTGTCAATAGAGTTGACAGATAAGGAGAGCATAAATATGTTGATATTGTGTAAATCAACAAACATGGGACTAATGCTTCCTTATGTGAAATATACGTTGTAAACAGGTGGGTGAGCGTGGTGTCCAAATGTCTGGAGGACAGAAGCAGAGGATTGCTATTGCCAGAGCTATCCTTAAGTCACCCAAGATCCTCCTCCTTGATGAAGCCACAAGTGCATTGGACACAGAGTCAGAGCGTGTTGTGCAAGAGGCACTTGACCTGGCTTCTGTGGGCAGGACAACCATTGTCATTGCACATCGGCTCTCCACAATCCGGAATGCTGACATGATTGCTGTGATGCAATATGGTGAGGTCAAGGAGCTGGGATCCCATGATGACCTCATTGCCAATGAGAATGGCCTCTACACATCTCTTGCCCGCCTTCAGCAGGCCAGTGATTCAAGGGAGGCCAATCAGGTTGGTGGAACTGGAAGTACATCTGCTGCGGGGCAATCTAGCAGCCACAGCATGAGCAGGAGGTTCTCTGCAGCTAGCAGGTCAAGCTCAGGACGGTCAATGGGTGACGCAGAAAATGATAATATTACCGAGAAGCCAAAGCTTCCCGTCCCATCATTCAGAAGGTTACTGATGCTTAATGCGCCAGAGTGGAAGCAGGCTCTGATGGGAAGTTTCAGTGCAATTGTGTTTGGAGGCATACAGCCTGTATATTCATATGCCATGGGCAGCATGATCTCAATCTACTTCTTGGCAGACCATAATGAGATCAAGGACAAAACAAGGACCTACGCACTCATCTTTGTTGGTCTTGCAGTGCTCTCATTCTTGATCAATATTGGGCAACATTACAACTTCGGTGCCATGGGGGAATACCTCACCAAGAGAGTGAGAGAACAGATGCTTGCAAAAATCCTTACTTTTGAGGTTGGGTGGTTTGACCGTGATGAGAACTCCAGTGGTGCCATATGCTCACAACTTGGCAAGGATGCCAACGTCGTAAGTATACGAACCAAAGATAAGCTTATGCATATCATAAAAAATAATACCTGACAATTCATATACTTCTTTTGGCAGGTGAGGTCTCTTGTGGGTGATCGAATGGCTCTAGTGATCCAGACAGTTTCTGCAGTTCTCATAGCCTGCACTATGGGTCTGGTGATCGCTTGGCGTTTGGCCCTTGTCATGATAGCAGTGCAACCCCTTATCATTGTTTGCTTTTATGCTCGCCGTGTCTTATTGAAGAGCATGTCCCAGAAATCAATACAGTCTCAATCTGAAAGTAGCAGGCTAGCAGCTGAGGCTGTCTCCAATCTCCGCACCATCACTGCTTTCTCATCCCAGGAGCGCATCCTACACCTCTTTGACCAAGCACAAGATGGGCCACGCAAGGAAAGCATCCGACAGTCATGGTTTGCAGGACTGGGCCTTGGCACCTCCATGAGCCTCATGACATGCACATGGGCCCTTGATTTCTGGTATGGTGGCAAGCTCGTGGCTGAGCATCACATAACTTCAAAGGCACTCTTCCAGACCTTCATGATACTAGTAAGCACAGGGCGTGTGATTGCAGATGCAGGTAGCATGACAACAGACCTTGCTAAGGGTGCTGATGCAGTAGCTTCAGTGTTTGCTGTTCTTGACAGGAAAACCGAAATTGACCCTGACAACCCTGAGGGATACAAACCAGAGAGGCTAAAAGGTGAGGTTGACATCAGAGGAGTTGACTTTGCATACCCGTCAAGGCCAGATGTGATTATCTTCAAAGGTTTCTCCTTGAGCATCCAACCAGGCAAGTCAACAGCCCTTGTTGGGCAAAGTGGTTCTGGCAAGTCGACTATCATTGGGCTCATAGAGAGGTTCTATGACCCACTTAGGGGGGTAGTGAAGATCGATGGTAAAGACATCAAAACATACAATCTCAGAGCCCTGCGGCGACACATTGGATTAGTCAGCCAGGAACCAACACTATTTGCAGGTACAATAAGAGAAAATATTGTGTATGGTACAGAAACAGCAACTGAAGCAGAAATTGAGAATGCTGCAAGGTCTGCGAATGCACATGACTTCATTAGCAACCTCAAGGATGGATATGACACATGGTGTGGTGAGAGGGGTGTACAGCTTTCAGGAGGCCAAAAACAACGCATTGCAATTGCCCGTGCCATCCTGAAGAACCCTGCTATCCTGCTACTGGATGAAGCTACAAGTGCACTGGACAGCCAGTCAGAGAAGGTGGTACAAGAGGCATTGGACCGAGTGATGGTTGGCAGGACAAGTATTGTGGTGGCGCACAGGCTCAGCACAATACAGAACTGTGACCAGATCACTGTGCTTGAGAAAGGAATTGTTGTGGAGAAGGGCACACATGCATCCCTTATGGCTAAGGGTCCCTCTGGAACATACTTCGGATTGGTCAGTTTGCAACAAGGAGGCAACCAGCACTGAGATGGTTGCATGAGAACACAGCAGTACTTACAAATTTGCTGCCCCATTCACATGATGTATTACTTGGATCAACCTGCAAGAGATATCTAGCCTATCCCAACTTGCTTGGGACTATAAGCTTTGTTTTTGTTGTTGATTAAAACGCAAGATGGTCCAGCAGGCGATTGAAATTTCTGTGACAGCGGGGTGTTTTTCTTCCCATTGTTCTATTAGCAGACATAAGTGTGCCGAGGATATGTATTGTAGTTGTACAACAGCCAGGAAATCTCAGATAAGATGTACATTAGGTATTATTTCATCTTATTCTCTATTGATTTGTGTATTTGAAATTATTACATTAGCTTTTATTTCATCTAATTCTTATGTGAATTATGTATTTGAAATGTTTATGCCTATTGGCCATGAAGATTAGTAAATTCCTAAATCCATGGTGGCAGAACAGATGCAAACAAGAAAGAAAACCCAGAAAACAATTAATTGAGCACAAGCTATCTTTTCAAGTATCAGCTTATAGTTTTCAGGTGCGCATCGTAATTAAAATCATTTAGTATGAGCTAAAGTTAAACAGGATCTTCATCAACTACGCGTTCACGCCTGCTATTTCTAAGCTCACATAAATGTAGACGCTTCTTAGCTGAGAAGCCTAACAAACAGTATTAGCAAAGAACACAACTCATGTAGCACTCCTAAGCCCCACATCCACAATTCTACCATTGCTTAAATACGCACTTGAACGGATATGATCAAATTTTGGACTGACATGTCATAATAATCAGAACCCCAACCATACGACAAAACTTTCGGTGCAGCTATTTCAGCCACGGGCTGCTGGCCTGCTGATGCGGGATAATGCATTTAAAATCACTCGTATAGTCGTATGGGGGAAAAAAATAGGTGGCTAGCATGGTACATCCCGCATTCAGCGAAATAGAAAGTGGTGGGGGTACCAGTGTATCGCCTGGTCGAAGCGAGAGAAGCCGGTCGGCGTCCTGGTAGCGCGGCGGAGCCAGTTCGGCCGTCAGGCGCGCGGCAGAGGCAGGCGAGTGGAGTGGAGATTGGGGTGCGGGGAGGGAGATGAGTTGGGATGGACAGCTCGCCACGGCCACGCTACCTCGGCTCGCGGTGAGAAGGTGGGTTGGGTTACCTACGGCTACGGCGGCGTCGGACGGCGGCAGGTGGCGAGAATGTTTTCCGCCTCCGACGAGGTAACCGTGTAGGCCGTAGGAGTGTACGCCTTCACGGGCTTCCTGCGGCCTAGTTTCGGTTTAGGCCCATACATGAGATGATTGGATCAATCGAGAAGCCCTTGTTTTTCGCCGTGGAGTCTTCTAAGTCCAGACCAAGGTAAGCCGTGTGGTACACCCACCGATGAACATCAAGGCTGCATTGCAGGACTCGGCATCCGTCCTAAGGGCAGAGGCGGTAGCGATTGCTCTGGCTGCAGCTATCACTGTTCAGCTGGGACTCCATGACACAAATTTCCTATGGGACAGTGAAGAACTAGTTCGATTCTTCAACTCTGACGAACATGCAAACCCGCCTGAGTGGAGAATCAAACATCTTGCTCAACAATTTGTAAACTGCACACAGCATAGAAGCACAAGGATCTTCAAAGTGCATCGGACTCAAAATCAGACCGCTGATATGCTCGCAAAGCAGGCTTTTCTAGACTTTCAAGCGTCTGCTTCTGCTATGTTAGGGTGTTCTACTTGGTACTGAATCTTGCTGTGACTCCCTCACGTCGTCTCCTCGCGGGGGCGACTGGGCCCCCGGCTGGCCACAGAAGTCCCGCACTCCTCCTCGCAGGCTCGGCCACCGCTGCCGCGCCACCTCGGCCTCCCTCTCGTCGGCGGCGGCGGCCAGCAGGGGAGCTAAAAAAGGCCTCCCCCTGCGCTCTCTCCTCTCCTTCTCCACCGCCTGCCCCCCCTCGTCCCTCCCCTCCCTCTCCCTCCGGTGTCGATGGCCGGCTGGCCAGCGGATCCGGGGGCCCCACTACCGGATCTGGCGTCTGCAAGCTGCTGGTGTCGGCTTCGGTTGGATCTTCCTTCTGGCCAGGGAGGCGTGGCGTCCTCGCCTTCCCACCCCGCATCATCCTTCTTCTCCGGCGGGGTGGCTGACCGGTGGCCTAGATCCGGGCCGCCCCGGGGTCGGATCCGCCCTCCCCCAAGTCAGATCCATGCTTGGTGGCGGTTCTCCCTGTGACCCACCGCGCGCGGCTTGGCATGCTTCGGTGGCAGCAGGGTGCGGCCGCCTGCTGGGGACTGGTGTGCCTGCTGCACCGTGGATGGCTGGTGCTCCGATGGGCCTACCCACGGCCGGCTCGTGGCCGGTCGGCTGCGTCTGCATCTCCGGCTGGTCAGCGTTAACCAAAGTTCGGCTAGGCGGCGACTACTCAGCGGCTACGCGCGCCTATTCGCTGGGCGAAGCCCGTCGCCGCGACTAGGGGCATAGTCATGCATCGCGGCGCTAGGCGGAGCCATCCGCACGCCGTCACGACCACTGCCCAGCCGCAGCTATCGGGCGCAGCCGTGAGTGCGCCAGCCTCAGCCGTCGGGCGGCCGTGAGTGTGCGTGTGCCCGCTCCGGCTGGCCGCGGCCTCCGGTGGACGCCGCACCTCCCCTGGCTACCGCCTGCTGCCCCTCCCCACGCGGGGCGCGGCCCTCTGGTTGAAGCCACCCCTGCTCCGCTTCACTCGGGGAACCAGGCGCGGCCCTCTGCTCTGCCTCGCCGCCCTTGCTCGTGGCCCTCTGCTCTGCTCACCGCCCCTGCTCAGCTTCGCTCGGGGAACCAGGCGCGGCCCTCTGCTCTGCTCACCGCCCCCTGCTCTGCTTCGCTCAGGGAACCAGGCGCGGCCCTCTGCTCTGCTCTGCTTTCTCTTGGAGCAGAGTAGCTGCTCTGCTCTACTTTCTCCTAGAGCAGAGGAGAGCTCCGTTGCCAAAACGCCTAGGCAAACGCCTAGGAGCGCCTAGGACCGAGTACTCCCAACTAGGCGCTAGGCAATGGGTCAGCGCCTAGATTCCGCCTAGCGCCTAGCTGAACTTTGGCGTTACCTGCTCGGGCGCATGTGAAAGATGGCCGCAGTGGCGGGAGCTGCTGCTTTTGCTCTGCGCCAAGATGCGACGGGCGGCGATGACACGGCAGACAAGGGAGCCGGCCTGACTCCGGTGGTGAACAGGGCTCCGCGGGTGTGCGGGATTTCTGGCGGCGGATGGCCGGATCCGGGCCTCCTGGGATCGGATCTGCCGTCCTGGTCTTCCGTGAGCCCCTCCTCGGTGGCAGCTGGCGGTGTGGGCCGCTTGGGGTGAAACCCCCGCTAGGCTTCTTGCCTTGGGCCGACGACTGTGGCGCGCCAACGTCATCACCTTCTTGGAGGCGTTGTCAAATGCTCAGTTTGCCGTTAGGGGTTGATGGGGCAAGTTCAGCGACGAAAGTCTCTTGTGGGTGCTCCTCCCAACGAAGTTGGCGTCCGTGGATGTCATCACCTTCTTGAAGGCTTCGTTGATGCACTCTGCTTCATCCCATCGTGCCGTCCTTTCGTCGGAGCCGCTCCTTTTTTGCACTGTGCCCTGTCTGTGCTTCAGCTTTCTCCTCGCTTTGGTCTGTCCACCTCGGGTGTTGGTGTCGCCGCAGTCGTCTTCTTCGCAGCGGCTACCTGGTCGCTAGCGGATACGTCGTCTTCTTCGCAACGGCTACCTGGTCGCTGGCGGTTTTCTTCAGAGCGGCTACTTGGTCGCTGGCAGACTTTGTTGCCTTCCTCTTCGCAACGGCTACCTAGTCTCTTGCGGATGGATGCTGAGCTCTCCATAGCGGCTACCTGGTCGCTTGCGGATGGATGCTGAGCTTTTTACCGGTGGATGCTTTGCCACCACGGCTTCACCCACCCTCTGTGGCGACCATTGCACGGATGTATCTTTCTTTGACAGGCATAGTTGGTTGGTGTTTTGTGGTGGAGGTCCCCCGTTTATTCTTGTTGTTTGTTTATATCTTTGGGATTCTGCCGATAATCCTTGGATTACTTGTGAGTCCTTTGTATCCGTGACCCGGCCTTTTTTTAGGCCTTTTCTCTTAATGAAAAACGGGTAAAAGATCCGATCGAGAAAAAAAAATATGTTAGATTCATGTACCAACTTAGCTCATCCTCATCGGTGCCCAGTTTTGCAGGCACTGCAATCTGTAATGATGAATTCTGTATCCATACTCTCAGCTAGATGCTGTTAAATATAAGTTCTTTTGTTGTAAAAAAAAGGTAATCTGTGTAAAATTTTGAATTTGACTTTTCCCTCTTGAACTATAAAATCAGTATTTTTTTATCTCCTCAACTTTTAAAACCGTTTTTTCAGCTTGGATGATTTTAATGGTGGTTTTGTTGGGCGTCACGTCAGAGAGGAGTAAATTAGACTAAATTAAAATTTCAGTGAAGTAAATTGGACTATAGATATTTTATAAAAAATCTAAAATTAATAAAAAATATCAAAATATTTTTTGTATGGAAAAACTAATGCAATTAAAAATCCTAAAATCTGGTTCAATATTAGAAAATTCATAGAAAATTTATTTTACCACGGAAAATTATGAAACTATTTTCATTTTTTCATAAATCATCCTCTATCTTATAGTGTCTAGCTTGAAATTGTTCGAATCTTGATGAACTTGTTTTAGTGCTTATTTGCTAATATAAGCTCTCGTTATCTCTTATAATTAGTTGATGTTGATAGTCTGTCTACGTTAAAGTGTCACTAGGGTTGACGATGGTCCCATGCCTTAGATAAAATTTCAAAGTAGCTATCTGTATGCACACTACCAAACATATGGACCTGACGACGCTACACTAGCGCTTCTATATAGTCTGGATAATCAACATCGAGTAATTATTCAAGGATGATCTTAGGTCATCCTTCTGTGTTTGGCTAGATGCTTTTAGTTAACTTTGTATGTAAGTACTCCCTCATTTCTTTAAATTAATATTAAAATCGCTCACAGTGGGGATCTCCCCCCACAGTCTTTTATTTTCAAAAGCATCAAGTAATTATAATAGATAATGAGAGTTTCTACTAGCAAATAATTAAGCAACAAAATGAGTCCATAAAGATTCAAACAATTTCAAGCTAGGCATATAAGGTAGAGCATGATTTTAGAAAAAAAAATGAAATTACTTTCATAATTTTCGGAGGTAAAACCAATTTTGCATGAATTTTCTAAGATTAAACTATATTTTAGGATTTTTAATTGCACTATTTTTCCATGTAAAAATATTTGGGTAACTTTTCTAAACTTTATTTTTATGAATTTGTGGATATTTTTAAAAACATTTCTACTCTAATTTATCTCCTTGAACTTTTAACTTAGTCCGATTTAAACCCCCTCGTCCCCACACGTGGCGTCACATCATTAAAACCACTTAATATGGAAAAATAAATGGTTTTAAAAGTTGAGAGGGCTCAAAAAGCTAGTTTTATCAGGTCTGACGACCGCGATATTTGAGGAAGATAAATTAGACTTTTTTCTATAATTTTAGGCCTCACTTTCCATCTTCTGTGGTGTAGGAACAAAATGCCATGTAAGGGGCTCTTTGCCAAAGCTCCTCAAATTGGATTCTTTGCTTCTCGGTCAAATAATAAAAATATACACAAATTTTAGTGAAGAGCATATAAGAATTACTTTTCCATTTATACTGGGAGTTAAAAAAAAACTTACTCTTCGCTACTCCCTATTCAATCTCCACCGAAATCACTCCAAAATTAGTTCTTCCATGCTCTTCGCTACCCTCGTGTTTGTCTGGCGTGGTTATTTTCCATGCTGCCGCCTGCCGGGCTGTTCGTCTTGGCCTTCCTTTGCTGATTTATTGGCTTCTTCATCGTTTCTTATCAGACCTTTGCTCTATATCTTCCTCTCTCTTTTTTTTGCGAGTCTATATCTTCCGTTCTGTTCCTTCACTCTATATCTTCCTTTCTTTTTTTGCGAGTCTATATCTTCCACTGTTCCTCTCATCTAGTGATTATGTTATCATCTAAATCATCAAACCTATATAATTATGCACATAAAAAACATGATCTTTGCAAGCTCATCAAAAGATATTGCTTCAAATCAAGTCGAGATGGATGCCACGATCGGATTACAAACCATATCAAAAGTCCAATCAATATGTATTGGACAAGCTTTTCGTGTCAAAAGTTTTGCTTCACACTTCGTCTTGTTGTCTGCCATTGATTCATCTTTGCCAATAATATATATTTGGCAATCAATAGCGTCATGGTCTTTAACGTATAGTATAGTGACATATGCCAACAGTTAACGAAAAAGCAATGGCAATAGGTACTACTTCATCCGTTCCAAATTATAAGTCACTCTAACTTTTTAGTACATCTATTTTGCTATGCGTCTAGACATAATCTAGATATAATTTATGTCTAGATACATAGCAAAATAGATGTACTAGAAAAGTTAAAGCGATTTATAATTTGGAAGTGAGTGAGTACTACCCAAACAACAAGCACCGGTCGATGTTTGAGCCAGCTATTCTGTCGCGTACGCTGGGTTCTGAAGAATTATATTGATTGTTAAAAAAATGAGCAGGAGACTTGAGCCAGCTACTAGAGTTAAGAGGTATATATGGAGTTTTTTGCTTTCTATGGATGGTATTTTTGTATTGACTATTAATGTTAAACTCATTGTGTGGTGTAAGTCTTTTGTAATGATTTTGGGCTGATATATCTTCTTCTCTTTCTTTTTTGCAAATCACAATATGGACACAAAACATGCATATATACATGCACACATACCCTATAAATGCATGCACCCAACCTTGTACCCCAAACACCTCTGAAGGACTAGAACTAAGCCAACATTTCTCGAGATTGAAAGAACAATACCGTTAAGTCCTTGAATGCATCTTCCTTTGAAGAGGTCTAAAACTGAATTTTATCCATCATAAAAAAGAACTTGAGAGAGACATGTTAGTATATTGCACTGATCATTTTATGCCGTTTCTATACATAGTGAAATGTGGCAGAACCGTCCGAAATAACACGCTTCCGGGGACGCTCGTCTTCCACTAGATACTAAGCACCCCGAAAGTAAGGTACACCAGGTGGTTTCGTCAAGCACACCTCAAGGGAGAACTCGAACAATCCACGTTTTTCATCCAGAATCCAATAATGAGAACGAGTTTACAATACTTAGTCCATTTCATACAACAAGAGTTCTCGGAAATACATTATTACAATACCAAGTTCAGAGTGTGGAATTGAAATAAACATCTAACGATAAGATACAAGGATCCGTCTGTGCCCACCAGAAGAATCCTCCACACAACAATCACTCCTCAAGCTGCACCTGCAACAGGGGTAAATAAACCCTGAGTATACAATATACTCGCAAGACTTACCCGACAGTGAGAATAGTTTCCCGACTCCAAAGGATATGATAAGCTTTATGATTTGCTGGGTTTCCTTTTTGCGAAAAGCATTACTAGTAGTGAATCATTATGTATGTGTTTTATTAGTAGTCATGATTAGTTCATTAGCTAACCATTCTATGTAAGCACATATTCTACTTTCAAGCAAGAGTTGAGCAATCATATCCATTCATCCCCTTTCATCTTCCAGTTCTTACTACGGTGCTAGACCATAGCCAAGTCATACCGTATCACACGGCGATTCGTGAACCAATGTATCCCAGCTAGGTACCTCGAAACACACGCCCCGCTTGTACCCCAGGCACAAACAAGACCAACCCACCACTCTCCTGTCAAGGGGTCCAAGTCCCCATCCAAACTTGGACTCCAAGCCCCCATTCCTGAGTCCCGGACTCAGTGTGGTGCTTAGACCTCCACCATCCCCGCCTCCAATCAGTCAGTCCGGAAAAGAGTCGGAACCCACCACAAGAGAGCAACGAGCCTTCCCGCTCCCATAAGCAAGTATGTGCACAGGATAATAAGTCTGTGACCTGACTACCATCCACAGCAACGGACGTTCCTTAACGGACACAGATAGGGAAAATAGTGTAACCAAGCTATACCCCGTTAGTCGTGGGACACAACCTATTACACCCACCAATACCCGTACCATATCCCTGCCCGGTCTCCATTTCCTTTTTCCATTTTATCATGAGAGTAGTAATAATAATAATTACCTATTGTGAGTAACAACAGGTGAAGCGACCTGATTTCCATGAAGGGAAATCCATAGAGTCGAAGTGTAATAAGACCGTTGTAGATCATATTACCCAAATTCCAGTCGAATACCACATCCATACAACAATAATATCAGAGTACAAATAGTGCGGAATTATATAATTTATTACATCGCCGCATTGGCGGAATTAAAAGTAGCATTCATTCAGAAAAGCTTGAGGATAAGATCGCCAAACTCGAGCGTAGGCACGAACCCCTCAACCGTCAAACTCCTCGGAGCTATACTCCTCAGCAGAACCTGTGTGCCAAAATTTATCAGTACGATTTGTACTGGCCACTCCCACCCTATGAGCTATGCTTTGTGGAAATTGAATGCAAGTTGGATATAATCAAAAGGAACCTATAAGGCTGGGGTTTCCTATGTATTAGCATATCAAGTATATTATTGTATAGTCAAGTTTTAACACCACTCCCACACACATTCCACCCCATTCCCTTTCTGGAGCCAGGTTCTGATCCTGGGATCGATGTACTACCATCTCCATATTATCACCACATCACCACCATACCATCGCTCAGTCGACAGGCCAACTCCCTCTCAGCACTGTCTCATGGCCCGTAGCCCCTGGCTACGACCGACACTCTCTTAATGGGGAAGAAGAGAAGGACTCATCTCATTATCTAGTTTAAGCAAAACCCAGGAAAGGTCCATAGCCGACAAGTCGGCACATGTATTGATCGATCAACCATACACTCTGCAGAGGTTTTACATAACCATAAGATCCGCCTTCCTCGCTGACTG
This sequence comes from Miscanthus floridulus, assembly GCF_019320115.1. Taxonomy (NCBI): domain Eukaryota; kingdom Viridiplantae; phylum Streptophyta; class Magnoliopsida; order Poales; family Poaceae; genus Miscanthus; species Miscanthus floridulus. Next base: position 27,504,638 of record NC_089586.1, on the reverse strand, counting down.
TCGTCAACTGGGCTGATTCCGACAGCTTGCTAGCCTAGGATAATGCCACTCTACCATTCAGCCCTGGTACACCCCAAGTCTAGTCTGGGGTGGCTGAAACTGTGAGTCACGAGCCAGATCCACAAGGTCTCCATGAAGTCTCGGAAGGGTGTGAGGAAAATCCTCCGTGCCCCGTACCTCCTTACACTATCCGCTATCAACCTAGCAGTAGTGGCAATATCCTACCAAGTAGTCCGGCCGTCCCGCACCATATAGGGCGAGTGGTACGTAAGGCTTCCCGGTGAATCTGAGTACTAGTAAGTCCTTAGGGATGACCAAGCCAGAATGTCTTCATCAGGGTTTCCATTTATCGTGCCACCACAGCACCTCCACCTCGGGCTCCTCCCATCATAGGTTCACACCTAGGGCCACCTCATATACCATTTACCCACCACAGGTATCCATTTCCAGGGGTGCCCAGGTAGCATCCCGCGGTAAGACTTGCCCTAGGCTCGTTGTATACTCCAACTTGGTCGACACAACCCTCACCCTCCACACACCCAAATCACACACGCAGCACTCTCTCCATAGTCCAGATAACACCACACATTAATGTTGTATAAGCGTAGTAGAAGTACAAGCAATGAAATATAGCGGTAAGCGTGTGTCTAGCCTAATAGCAGGGTATGCAGGGTAAGGTTGCGTCAAGGTAGAGGCCATCAATTAAGCATACTATCATGCAAGTCCTATCATAGTATGATTGTAGCAGTAAAGTAAAGCAATAGCAGTTCTATATTAGCCATGCGTAATAGGTACTATGAGACTGGATGGGATGTGGCACCTTCAGTGTAGTCGTCTCCGTACTCCTCACGGTACTCACGATCCTCGTCCATTTGGTTCTCCTCTGAGTCTGCAACGATCGCATTATAGTCGCGTTAGCGACATTTATAGAATAGCACAAAGAAGCAATGAAAATTTAAAAGAGCCAAATGCACTCAAACATGGGTTCATTGCGTAAAGCTCAATTTTAGATGAATTTTGGTCCTAGTTTCGTATTTTTCTGAGTTCGTATGAATTAGTTATGAATTTCCAAAGTTTAAATCATTTCTGAAAATGGAAAAGGCCGAATTAATCCTGGGCTAACACATGTCACGCTGTGACTGGTCCACGTGGCATGCTGACATCAGCATGATGTCAGCGTGATGTCATCAGCTCGACTCTGAGCTGACAAGTGGGGTCCTGCTGACATCATCATCGTCATCGGTTCCAATAGGTGGGTCCAGAGGCTCTTGAGTCACTAACATGTGGGTCCGGTCAAAGTCAACATCAAGTCAACGGGCGAGTCAACGGTCAACGGTTCGTAGCCACTAACGTGTGGGGCTAGGGCTGCTGACGTCAGCAGCTGACATCATCGTGACGTCACCTCGGCTGTGTTGTTACTGACAAGTGGGACCCGCGTGACGTTGTCATGACGTCAGCATGATGTCACTCACTGACGAATGGGTCCGGAGTCTCTATGTCGCTAACGTGTGGGGCCAGGTCAACCATCAACGTTGACTGGTCAACGGTCAACACGGACCAGGTTTGAACGGGGCTGGTTGGGCCTAGGTATGGGCTAGGCTCAGCCCGCCACGTGTCGTGCGTCGGTGCGGCCACGTTACTGCCTTGGGCCTCTACTAGGCTCTGGTTCACAGATCGGCCCACTCCGCGTGGCTCACGGTGGACCTGTGTTCATGGTCCATGGACCGTAGGCTGGGTCCTCGGTGGACCGAGTCCACCCTTCCTTCCTTCAGCATGGTCTACGTGCACTGGGTGCATGTACGTGTGCGACCGGCGAGGGGAAATCCCTTGCTTCCTTCCCCAACGTGCTCCCACCGGTGGTGAGCTCACCGGCGAGCTCCCACAGCGGCACTAGCGCACAATTGAGGTGGGAAAAAGCTTCACCAGTCCTCGGCGAGTGCGGTGGTGGGGCCGAGGAGGCAACCAGGGCTTCCTAGGGCTTTGGCTACAGTGGTCGGCGGCTCGACGGTGCTCGCCGGTGGTGAGGTCGCGCGTGTAGGCTCCCTGGTGGCTCGGCGGGGCGGATAAGGGCTTCTACGGATCCATGGGGGCATAGCGAGGGCGTCCAGGGGCTCAAGGCGGGGCTTCGGGTCCCCATGTGGCCGGTAGGGGCTCCACGGCGACCACGGCGGCATGGTGGCAATGGCGAGGCACATAGGAGCACTACGTGGCACCAGCGAGGCGGTCTAGGTGTAGTCGTGGATGGGCGCGTGAGTGCATGTCTTCCCAGAGGCTGGAGACGGCCTTGGCCTACGTGCTCTCGGTGTGGAGCGCCATGGCCGGAGCAGCATGGTCTGGCGGCGAGCACCATGGCCGGAGCAGCACGGGCGTGAGGACATGCTGGGCTGGCTCGTGGGCCACGTGCGCGCGTGCTGGGTGCAAGGCGAGCACGGTCGGGCTGGCTAGGCCGCGAAGCTAAGCAGGCCTGGCTACTGCGAGGCTTCCCTCTTCCTTTTCTTTTTCTATTTTGTTTTTCTTCTTCTTTGTTTTAAATTCAAATTTTGTTTTAGAATTTGAATTCAGATCTGGTGGAGTTTTTGTTATACAAAAATGGGAATAGTTTTCTCTTTACGCATTTATTCTTTGGTTTGATTAATAATTACTTTATGGTTTATTTCTTTAAAGGAGTTGTAAGCGTAACATAAGGCAAATGGAAATCCAAATCACAATTTGAGTTAACAATGTATGCAACACTTTATTTGTTAGAATTTAAATAAACATAATTAACAAATGACATGCCATGCTCATGAAATTGTTTAGTTGGGTTACAACTAATGCAACACTTAGGGTTAGCTCCTACAAATGTCACTCAACATTGCATAGGATAACAACAAAAATTTTATAGTTGTGATTTTTGGTGTGTGGATTTTTGGGTTGTTACAGTCCTACCCCCTTAATAGAATCTCGTCCCCGAGATTAAAGCGTAGCGTACCCTTCGAAGAGATAAGGATAGTGTAGCCAGAGGTCAGACTCTTTCTCCCATGTTGCTTCTCTCTCAGTGTGGTTGCTCCATTGGATCTTGCACATAAGAATAGTCTTGCTTCGGGTCTCTTTTGTATCTCTGCCTAGAATTCTGATAGGATGTTCTTTATACTCAAGTGTATCTTGAATGTCAAGTGAATCAGTTGGAACTACTTCATTGGGCACTCTCAAACACTTGCGTAGCTATGAGACATGGAATACGGGATGTACACCCACCAATTCCTCAAGTAGCTCAAGTTTGTAGGCGAGCTTTCCAATCCTTTTGCGGATCTTGTATGGCCCAACAAATCTAGGGGCTAGCTTTCCTTTCATATAGAATCTGATAGTTCCATGTAGCGGGGATACCTTGAGATAGACGAAGTCTCCCATATTGAACTCAAGTTCTCTTCTTCTTTTGTCAGCATAGCTCTTGTATCGACTTTGGGCAATTCTCAAATTCTCCTTCACTTGAGCAACTCCTTCTTCGGCATCTTGAATCTTAGTGGAGTTAAAGAACGATCTTTCTCTCGGTTGGGACCACATCAAAGGTGTTTTACAAGGTCTGCCATACAAAGCTTCAAATGGCGACATCTTGATACTGGCTTGGTAGCTGTTGTTGTAAGAGAACTCTACATAGGGTAGGCATTTCTCCCAATCAGAGCCATAATTCAGTACACTAGCGTGAAGCATGTCTTCTAAGATCTGATTCACTCGTTCAGTCTGTCCATCTGTCTGTGGGTGATAAGTGGTACTGAAATCAAGTTTGGTTCCAATGGACTTGTGCAGGGCTTCCCAGAATCTAGACACAAACTGAGGACCACGATCAGATACAATACTAGAGGGAGCTCCATGCAGTCTGAGAATATGCTCAACATATAGATCTGCTAATTTTTCGGCATTGGTCTTGGTCTTAACTGGTACAAAGTGAGCAATCTTGGTCAAACAATCAACAATCACCTAGATGGAATCATTGCCTTTCTGCAAATGGGGCAATCCAACTATGAAATCCATGGATATGCTCTCCCATTTCCACTTGGGAATGTCAAGAGGCTTAAGCAATCCTGCAGGCCTTTGATGTTTAGCCTTGACTCTATTGCAGGTGTCACATCATGCCACATGTCCTGCAATGTCTGTCTTCATGCCTTTCCACCAGAAGTGTTTCTTTAAGTCTTGATACATCTTTGAACCTCTAGGGTGAATACAGTACTTGGAATCATGAGCTTCTGATAGAATTTCCTCTCATAGTACTGGGTCAGATGGAACACAGATTCTGTTCTTGAACCAGATGGTTCCTTATTCATCTTCCTGGTGGTTGGTCTTGTAGCCTAGTTTCATCAGACCACGGAGATATTCGATCTCTTCACAATTTTTCTAAGCTTGACGAATGCGATCTGTGAGATCATACTATATGCGGAGCTCATTCAACAAGTCATGCAGTAGTATCTCAAGTTGGAAATCTTCAATCTCTTCCTTGAGCTCAGGTGGTATGGATTCAGTGATCAAAATGTGACAGTAACTCTTGCGACTGAGAGCATCTACGACTGCATTAGCTTTTCCCGGATGATAGTAAATTTTTAGGTCATAGTCCTTGATCAACTCTAGCCATCGGCATTGCCTCATATTTAGATCTTCCTGAGTGAAAAAGTACTTCAAGCTCTTGTGATCCGTATAGATATCACACTTGTTGCCTATCAAGTAGTGTCTCTAGATCTTCAAGGCATGCACCACTGCTGCTAACTCAAGATCATGAGTAGGATAACGGTTCTCGTATTCTTTCAACTGTCGAGACGCATATGCTATCACTCTTCCTTCTTGCATCAATACATAACCAAGTCCTTGATGAGATGCATCACAATAGACCACAAAATCTTTGCTGATATCAGGCAATGCTAGCATAGGAGTTGTGGTAAGCTTCTATTTCAGTTCTTGGAAGCTTTGTTTGCACATAGGCATCCATTCGAACTCCTTAGTCTTCTTTAGAAGGTTGGTCATTGGACGGGCTATCTTGGAGAAGTTTTCAATGAATCGGCGATAGTATCTAGCCAATCCCAAGAAACTTCTGATTTCTATCACATTATGGGGTTGAACCCACTCTTTCATAGCTTCAATCTTGGCTGGGTCAACTGCGACACCTTCAGCTGATAGTACATGGCCTAAGAAGGCAACTTCCTATAGCCAAAATTCACATTTACTAAACTTTGCATAGAGCTAATGTTGGGCTAGTTTTTCCAGTACAGTTCTTAGATGATGTTCGTGTTCTTCAGTGGTGGATGAATAGACAAGGATGTCATCAATGAATACTACCACGAACTTATCTAGTTCATTCATGAAAACCTTATTCATCATGTTCATGAAGTATGCGGGAGCATTCATGAGTCCAAAGGACACCATGGTGAACTCAAATTGCCCATACCTAGTCACAAAAGCTATTTTCGGAATGTCACTCTCTCGAATCTTTATCTGATGATAGCCAGATCTAAGATCAATCTTGGAGAAATACTTGGCACCTCGAAGCTAATCAAGCAGATCATCAATCCTTGGTAGGGGGTACTTGTTCTTGATGGTGACTGCATTCAAGTTCTGGTAATCAATGCACATTCTCATCGAGCCATCCTTCTTCTTAACAAACAGAATAGGGGATCCCTAGGGTGAAGCACTGGGTCTGATATATCCCTTTGAGATGAGCTCATCAAGTTGTTTCTTGAGCTCAGCCAGTTCATCAACTGACATGCGATAGGGTCTCTTGGCAATGGGTCCTGTTCCCGACAAAAGATCAATAATGAACTCTACATCACGGTCTGGTGGCATGCCTGGTAATTCTTCATGGAATACATCGGGGTAGTCTCTGACCATAGGCACATCATGAACTATCTTGTCCTTCTTCTATGATTCTGAACTGGCTTTAAGGGCACACAGGATAGAAGTGGACTTTCCGGACTGGGGTTTACATCTAATAACTTGGCCTAATGGGTGGGTCACTTGGACATATCTAGGTGAACATGATATGATACCTCGGTGAATGGTTAACCAATCCATACCTAAGATGACATCTAGGTTTGTGGAAGGTAATAGGGTTAGGTCGGCTTTAAAGGTAAGACCCTCAATGGCAAGACTCACTCCCTTACAGATGTGTGTGCACTTTAGGTCTCCTAAAGGTGAACAGGTGATGATAGGCTTTCCACATGGGGTTACAGGCAGGTCATGTTCTCGTGCAAACTTGGATGATATGTAAGAACAAGTTGCTCCAAAGTCAAATAGAACTGATGCAGTATTGCCATTAACTAAAAACATACCGTACACAACATCAGGGGCAGCCTGTGCTTCCTTGGCGTCTAGATGGTTGAGACGTCCATGGGTAGCAGATCCCTTGAACTGAGACTTCTAAGCAGCTAAGTTCTATGGGCACTCAGTGGCTTTGTGACCTGGCTGGCCACAAGTGAAGCAGGTGAAAGGCGTACCACCTGTAGGGGTTGGCATGGGTGCCTTCCAGTTTCCAGTGCTTGGTGCAGAGCGATTTTGTGCTGGGCGTTCATTCACAGAGTGAGAATGGTTGAAATGGTCCTAAGTGTTACGGTCTTGAGCATAACAGTCCTAGGTGTAATGATCCTGAGCAGGGCAGGAGTATTTGGTGGTGTAGCCTCCACTACCCCTACTCGATCCAGGGTTGTCACCCCTGTTGTGGCGAGAGCGTTCTCTAGATGGTGCATCTCTGTGGAACCTCTTGCGATCACATCCACAGAAAGACTCCTCAGGCTTATGCTTCCTCTCCCTATACTCTTCTCCAGCTTCAGCACGATCTTTCTCGATCTGAATGCAGCGATCCACCAGCGCACGCAACGTGTTACTCTCAATACCACCAAACTTCAGCTTGATGTGCGGGTTAAGTCCCTTGCAGTAATAGTACAGCTTCTCCTTCTTAGAGTTCACAACATAGGAAGGCGCATAGCAAAGAAGATTGGTGAAACGAGTAGTGTACTCAGTCACCCTGTCCTTTCCCATCTTGATGTTGCGGAACTCCTCAACTTTGGCCTCCATGATACCCTTGGGAATGTGATACTTAGTGAATGCTTTGGTGAACTCATCCCACGAGATGTTGGCAGGGTCCTCATGGGAATCACTGAAACTATCCCACCAGGCACGTGCTGCACCCATGAGCTGGTGTGTGGTAGCTCCAACACACTCATCGTCGGTGAAAGTAGTGAGGTCAAGCTTCTTCTCCATCTCCTTGAGCCAGTCATCGGCTACAAGCGAGTTAGGGTCGGTGCCATCATAGGTAGGTGGCCTTAGCTTCAGAAATCCTTCCAGCTTCCTTTGGAAGTCATTCTGCTGACCTCCCTGGCGATGGTTTGCTCCATTAACAAGGGCTACAAGAAGTTGGGTCTGTTGTGCCATCACTTCTGCCAGGTTTGGTGGTGGTGGTGGCGGAATGTTCTCCTCAGGCGGCAGGGTATTCTCCAGGTTGAAGGGTATCCCTCCACGTCCACGACCACGGCCACGGCCATGGTTGTTGCCACCACGCCCCCCATTTCGTTCGACTGGTTCGGGGGTGGGCGCACGTCCACGGTTCATTAGACGATTAGATCGGCGGTTCAGCATCTGCAACACGGATCATAGGAATTTTAGTGATCGTGCCATAAGTGCTTATAATTTAGTATGATTACATGATTTTGACAATTTAAAGAAAAATATTTATACTATCCAACACTCATTACAAAGAAGCAATAAGATCCATAAGATGCAATTAGATCCAAAACATTCATTACATGGGTTTTATTACATAGCATCATCTCCAGTAGCTACACTTGAAGACTTGCGAGAATCGTACTATGCATTAGTGTCTCATATTACATCTCATAAGGGATACACTTATGGAAGCCACTGACAATGACTCATGACCACACAGGGTCATCTACTCTAACTCGTACACCGCAGCTGGGATACGACTGTTCTCGATCTCGATCTCCTCGTCAGACTTGTGAAGTCGGGACACGCTACTTCAAAGCCTCGGCGAGCTCCTCGGTAGGCTTGGCTCTAGGTAGGGTAGGGCAAGCGTCTAGGTTGAGGTGAGTCGGGGCTAACTCAAACTCCTCTATCCTAGGCTTCGTCTTGCTGCGAATCTCCTTGGGTAGCTGATCCCACATACCCTTCATCTCCCTGAGGCGTTTCCTATCAGACTTCTGCCAAGCCTGCCATGTCCTCTCACACTTGTCCTGTAGGTACTCATTCTGCCTGAGTGCCTCGATCAGGTGACCCTAGTTGCGAATGGCCTTCTTCCTAAACTCTTCTAAATCCTGAGTCATGGTCTTGTTTTGAGATTGGATTTTCAGCATATCAATCCCCTTGGTCCTTTCTCTATCTCCTCTATGGTTGAACTCGGCCTTCTTGTCATCCAACTCTCTCTACAACTCCAAGACCTTGCTGTCGAGGTAGTAGTTCCTGTTGCCTAGGTCAGCGACTTTGTCCTGTAAGTCTACGACCTTGGTTCTGTGGACTTCTTCACGATGGTTGAGCTCGTCCTATAGCTTGGCAACTGTCTCCAGTAGACTAGCTCGCTCCTATGCCCCCTGTGAGTCTTGCTCCTAGTACTCCCACTAAAGGGCCTGGTCCTGACGTCTCCTCTGCTCCAGCTGGGTCACGTACCTATCCTGCTCTAGTAGGTGGATAGCTGAGACACGAAGGCATCTGTCCTCCTCAGCAAGGATAACTCTGCCAGCTGTGAAACTCTGCTCACTAGGGGTAAGGCTGAGGTCAAGGGCCTAGGGAAGTAGACGGAACTCTATCGTCTTTAGGTGCTCATAGTGGTCCCTCATCACTCTGTGAAGTGCCTTGTGTGAGATAGCTTGCAGTCCCTCCTCGACTATGTCCTCTATAGTTAACTCGGTGAAAGCTGGGACAGAAGGTAAGGTAGTGCTAGCTGGGAACTTGACTGAGGTGACAACCGGTCCTTCGATTCCTCCTTTCTGGGCTGGCTTCCCGGTGCAGGTGACCTCAACAAGCTCGTCGGGAACTCCTAACGTGACGAGAACTCGTCAGAGGGTCTGTGCAAAACCCCCGAGCTCACGTAAGTCAAAGGTAAGCTTGGCGTGGTCCAGAGGTAGCGGTCCTAGAGGTGGCCAGTCAACGTTTGTTGCCATCTGCATGTTTTAAGAAATAGGTGTTAGTAGGTCAATAATAGATAAGCCTTGCATAAAAGTAAATGTAGGGTCGGTATATAACCGAAAGAAGGGATATTCACGTCCTATTCTATCGTCATTTCTGAGGGTTTCGTCCTATGGTCAAGTATGGCTCTGATACCAACTAAAGCGACCTGATTTCCACGAAGGGAAATCCACAGAGTCGAAGTGTAATAAGACCGTTGTAGATCATATTACCCAAATTCTAGTCGAATACCACATCCATACAATGATAATATCAGAGTACAAATAGTGCGGAATTACATAATTTATTACATCGCCGCATTGGCGGAATCAAAAGTAGCATTCATTCAGAACAGCTTGAAGATAAGATCGCCAAACTCGAGCGTAGGCACGAACCCCTCAACCAGTCAAACTCCTCGGAGCTATACTCCTCAGCAGAACCTGTGTGCCAAAATTTATCAGTACGATTTGTACTGGCCACTCCCACCCTATGAGCTATGCTTTGTGGAAATTGGATGCAAGTTGGATATAATTCAAAAGGAACCTATAAGGCTAGGGTTTCCTATGTATTAGCATATCAAGTATATTATTAGTATAGTCAAGTTTTAACACCACTCCCACACACATTCCACCCCATTCCCTTTCCGGAGCCAGGTTTCGATCCTAGGATCGATGTACTACCATCTCCATATTCATCACCACATCACCACCATACCATCGCTCAGTCGACTAGGCCAACTCCCTCTCGACACTGTCTCATGGCCCGTAGCCCCTGGCTACGACCGACACTCTCTCACCGGGGAAGAAGAGAAGGACTCATCTCATTATCTAGTTTAAGCGAAACCCAGGAAAGGTCCATAGCCGACAAGTCGGCACATGTATCGATCGATCAACCATACACTCTGCAGAGGTTTTACATAACCACAAGATCCACCTTCCTCGCTGACCGTCGTCAACTAGGCTGATTCCGGCCGCTTGCTAGCCTAGGATAATGCCACTCTACCATTCAGCCCTGGTACACCCCAAGTCTAGTCTGGGGTGGCTGAAACTGTGAGTCATGAGCTGGGTCCACAAGGTCTCCATGAAGTCTCGGAAGGGTGTGGGGGAAATCCTCCGTGCCCCGTACCTCCTTACACTGTCCGCTATCAACCTAGCAGTAGTGGCAATATCCTACCAAGTAGTCCGGCCGTCCCGCACCATATAGGGTGAGTGGTACGTAAGGCTTCCCGGTGAATCTGAGTACTAGTAAGTCCTTAGGGATGACCAAGCCAGAATGTCTTCATCAGGGTTTCCATTTATCATGCCACCACAGCACCTCCACCCCGGGCTCCTCCCATCACAGGTTCACACCTAGGACCACCTCATATACCATTTACCCACCACAGGTATCCATTTCCAGGGGTGCCCAGGTAGCATCCCATGGCAAGACTTGCCCCAGGCTCGTCGTATACTCCAACTTGGTCGACACAACCCTCACCCTCCACACACCCAAGTCACACACGCAGCACTCTCTCCCATAGTCCAGATAACACCAGTTTCCACCACGCATTAATGTAGTATAAGCGTAGTAGAAGTATAAGCAATGAAATATAGCAGTAAGCGTGTGTCTAGCCTAATAGCAGGGTATGCAGGGGTAAGGTTGCGTCAAGGTAAAGGCCATCAAGTAAGCATACTACCATGCAAGTCCTATCATAGTATGATTGTAGCAGTAAAGTAAAGCAATAGCAGTTCTATATTAGCCATGCGTAATAGGTGCTACGAGACTTGGATGGGATGTGGCACCTTTAGTGTAGTCGTCTCCGTTCTCCTCACGGTACTCACGATCCTCGTCCATCTGGTTCTCCTCCGAGTCTGCAACGATCGTATTATAGTCGCGTTAGCGACGTCTATAGAATAGCACAAAGAAGCAATGAAAATTCAAAAGAGCCAAATGCACTCAAACATGGGTTCATTGCGTAAAGCTCGATTTTAGATGAATTTTGGTCCTAGGTTTCGTATTTTTCTGAGTTCGTATGAATTAGTTATGAATTTCTGAAGTTTAAATCATCTTCTGAAAATGGAAAAGGCTGAATTAATCCTGGGCTGACACGTGTCACGTTGTGACTGGTCCACGTGGCATGCTGACATCAGCATGACATTAGCATGATGTCATCGGCTCAGCTCTGAGCTGACAAGTGGGGGGTCCTGCTGATGTCATCTTGATGTCAACATGACATCATCAATGTCATCGTTCTGACAGGTGGGGCTAGGGTTTCTTGGGTCACTGACCTGTGGGTCCAGTCAGAGTCAATGTCAAGTCAATGGGCGAGTCAACGGTCAACAGATCGGGGTCACTAATGTGTGGGGCCAGTGCTGCTAACATCAGCAGCTGATGTCATCATGATGTCAGCATGATGTCACCTCAGCTATGTTGTTACTGACGGGTGGGGTCCCATGTGACGTTGTCATGACGTCACTCGCTGATGAGTGGGTCAAGAGTCTCTGTATCGCTGATGTGTGGGGCTAGGTCAACCATCAATGTTGACCAGTCAACGGTCAACATGGACTGGGTCCAAACTAGGCCAGTTGGGCCTGGGTATGGGCTGGGCTCAGCCCACCACGTGTCGTGCATTGGTGCGGCCATGTTACGGCTTGGGCCCTACTGGGCTCTGGTTCAAAGATCGGTCCACTCCGCGTGGCTCACGGTGGACCTGTGTTCGTGGTCCATGGACCGTAGGCTGGGTCCTCGGTGGACTGAGTCCACCCTTCCTTCCTTTGGCATGGTCTACGTGCACTGGGTGCATGTATGTGTGCGGCCGCGTGAGGGGAAATCCCCTGCTTCCTTCCCCGGTGCTCCCGCCGGTGGTGAGCTCACCGGCGAGCTCCCACAGCAGCGCTAGCGCACAATTGAGGTGGGAAAAAGCTTCACCAGTCCTCGGCGAGTACGGTGGTGGGGTCGAGGTGGTGACCAGGGCTTCCTAGGGCTTTGGCTACGGTGGTCGGCGGCTCGGCGGTGCTCGCCGGTGGTGAGGTCACGCGTGTAGGCTCCCTGGTGGCTCGGCGGGGTGGATAAGGGCTTCTATGGATCCAGTGGGGGCACGGCGAGGGCGTCCAGGGGCTCAAGGCGGGGCTTTGGGTCCCCATGTGGCCGGTAGGGGCTCTACTGCAGCCACAGCGGCATGGTGGCAACAGCGAGGCATGCAGGAGCCCTACGTGGCACCAGCGAGGCGGTCTAGGTGTAGTCATGGACGGGTGCATGAGTGCGTGTGTTCCCAGAGGCCGGAGACGACCTTGGCCTACGTGCTCCTGGTGTGGAGCGCCATGGCCAGAGCAGCATGGTCTAGCGGCGAGCAGGGAAAGACCGGGGCTCACCGTTGGTGTCGAAGATGAAAGGATGGCGGTGCGGTGGCAGGTCATGGCCGTGTAGCTCCGAAAGTAGTGCAGTGCAGTGCAGTGCTGTGCAGTGTAGTGTCGTCCGCTCTGGCTCTGGCTCCGACGAGCTTCTTTGCCCCCCCACAGCGGCTCCCTTCTCCTTCCTGCTTCTTCCTCCTTGCTTCTTCCTCCTCCCTCTCTTGGCTCAGGTGTGCAGTGGATGGCCACTAAGTGGCGGCGGGGCAATGGGAAAGCTCTAGGGATCCCGGGGCCAGGACTTTTATAGCCGAGCTCCAAAGCCCCATGGCGGACGGTGATCGAGCGGTGGAGGCACGTGCATCGCATCCAACGGCCCGTGTGTGGTTGCGTAGGCGTGGCGCAAGGGGGAGACAGGGTCATGCTCCTAGCGTGACCCCTGGCCCGCACCGGCCACGCTGGTCGGGGCTTGGTCGGAGAAGGAATTGGCGTGGGGAGGAAGACGATCCTGTGGCTAGGAGTGGCTGACGCGTGGGGCCCGGGTGGCGGCGGCTGCAGGCGAGGCAGACGGGCGCGCGGGCGTGAGCGCGTGCTAGGCCGTCTCATGGGCCGCGTGCATGCGTGCTGGGTGCAAGGTGGGCGCGGTCGGGCTGGCTGGGCCGCGAAGCCGAGCAGGCCTGGCTGCTGTGAGGCTTCCCTCTTCCTTTTCTTTTTCTATTTTGTTTTCCTTCTTCTTTGTTTTGAATTCAAATTTTGTTTTAGAATTTGAATTCAGATTTGGTGGAGTTTTTGTTATACAAAAATGAGAATAGTTTTCTCTTTACGCATTTATTCTTTGGTTTGATTAATAATTACTTTATGGTTTATTTCTTTAAAGGAGTTGTTAAGCATAACATAAAGCAAATGGAAATCCAAATCACAATTTGAGTTAACAATGTATGCAGCACTTTATTTGTTAGAATTTAAATAAATATAATTAACAAATGACATGCCATGCTCATGAAATTGTTTAGTTGGGTTACAACTAATGCAACACTTAGGGTTAGCTCCTACAAATGTCACTCAATATTGCATAGGATAACAACAAAAATTTTGTAGTTGTGATTTTTGGTGTGTGGATTTTTGAGTTGTTACAACAGGTTAGTCCCACTACCGATAGCCTAAGCATAGCAGCTACTCGACCTATGCTAGTAGGACTCATAGGTAGGTTTATCTATGCACGTAGTTTCAATATAAATCCTATAACGTAAATAGACATCACACACACACACACACACACACACACATATATATATATATATATATATATATATATATCCAGTGATTATTCAAAATAAGGGTTATGCACCGGAGCTTGCCTTGGGCAGGTGGATTGTCACTATATCAGTCGTCGGTGGTTGTGGGGCTTCCTCCTGTACGAGAACCTCCTCCTCGTACTCCTCGATCACCTCCTCATACTCCTGCTTTCCGGCGGTCACCAACTCCACCAACTCGTTCTCTACATGTATGCAATGATGATACAACACTTAGTATTTTAGCAACAACAACTCTTAAAATAAGAATACACATGCTAAGCTACTAAGCTAGCTCTAATGACTAAGATACTAAGCTAATCATTATCTCTACTAAATAGATATTAAGCTCACCCTATGAGTGCTTAACTTTTATAAACCAATATCATGCCATTATTCCTTTAGCCTTAATGGGTATTTAGCTACCATATTAAGTAGTCTATTCTAGGGCTACAAAAATTACAGTGAACACATAATAATACAATGAAGCTACTATAAAAATTACACGGTTTTTGCTATCACCAATTTACCACAAAAATTCCTACAATTATTAATCAAAATAATACTAAGCATCTCAACTATTTTAATGCTCCTTAGCAACCACACAGATATGTATGAACTAACTATACTAACAGGTAGACAATATTTTTGGGAACCTAACAAAATTAGTTTCACAATTTTTGGATATCTATATTATTTTATATTAATTACCAAAGTTTAGTTCAGAATTAAAATGAAAAGTTATTTCTATTTTCAACGGCAAGTATTTCATTGTCATCTACAAAGTTTGCACTTTCAATTTTATTTAAGTATCACATACATGTTCTATAGTATTTTTGCTTAATAAAAATTAGTTTTAAACCCTACTTGATATGCATGATACATCGAACCAACTTTCGTTTATCATTTTTATTGATCATTTTGAGTTGTAGAAATTGATCTACCCACTTCACCACATGCATTAACACACAAGTATGATACTCATGACATATTTTAGTAGATGATTAACGGGGTAACACCTACATGAAAAATGTACAGTTTGGACATCTTCCGTTCAGGAGTCACCCGTCTTGAATCGGTGGCATCCGTTCATCGGTTCATCCCTGCTGATTTCTGAAAAACTGCATTCTTATTATTGGACCATTAATTTTTGCATGGCCTGTAAAACTGTTGCCGAGGAGACCACTAAGTGGCTTTGTTTCAATACACTTCGATCGGAATCACTTTATCAGATAATGGCAAAACTAACACATCACCCGTCTCAAAAAAGAAAGAAAGAAAGATAGAAAGAAACAAAAAACACATCACGACCCACACAAGCTCAGTTTCCTCCATTTATCTAGCTAGGGAGTGTGCCCATCGCTGTCAGTTCACTCGTCTCTAATAGTCGCCTTTTCTTTGCATCCGATCCGTGCTTTGGGAAAATATATCTCATTTGGCCTCGGCTAGTGCACTCTTCTCCTTTATTTCACTCTTATCCGGCCGGTGATATGTTTTCTCCTCCATGCTGAGTGATATTGGTGCTATGTGAGGGTGAAAAGCACAGACAAGATAAGGGAGGCGGAGGAATCTATACTAGTAATAATGGAGGGTGAAGAGCAAAAGGACTAAAGGAGTACCCGAGCACTAGAGTCAGTGCAAATCTGAGGGTGAATAGCACAACGCCATCTTGAACAAAGGCTTCTTTCTAGCATATGGATAATGACTAGCACTAGCACCCTGCTGGCTGCTGGCCAATGTAGGTCTGACTTTGTTTACAAAAGTTAAGTGGTATGAAAATATTATAAAACATAAGATTGTATATAACGAATAGTCATGATTTTTTTTCTAGATTCTTGGAAATTATATATCTCGAAGGCATATAAAATTTCCCAAGAGAACTAAAAGTAGTTAACTTTGATGTATTTTAGTTCCAAATCCGTGAGGGTTGTAATCTGAGCTCAAACTAATTAGAGAAGAAAATCATGGTAACCGTTGCCACTAGAGAAATTAGAGAATAAAATGAAAAATACATATGTTTTCAATATAGAGTTGCACGACTAAAACATGACTTTTGGAGATGCCACCTTTTATTTTAAGAAGTGGTTCAAGAGGGCATCCACTTCTAAAATATCCCAAGGGAGCGAGCTAAAAGCCATGGCCGTCTCTACAAATCGAATTCTAGAGACGATTGGTTTAAGATCACCATTTTAAGAAATAAGTTAGAGATGGTCGTTTTAAGCAACTGAGTCTAAGATATAATTTTCAGAAGTGTTTTTCTTAAATATTTCCAGAGACAGTTCTCTTAAACTGCCCACATCCGAACTGAAAATCAACTTCTACATACAGTCAGGTTAAGTTGATTTCTTTTCAAATCATTTTTAAAGGTGGTTGCTTTCTCGTCTCTAAGAACCACTCGTTTGCAAAGGGCCTTTGGCTAGAGAACCATCTCTAAAAAATAACCTGCCCCTAAAAAGGACTTTGGTAGTAGTTTGTTCAGTTTGCCATGGCGCGGAGTACATTAGACGGGCATGATGAAGGGTGAATGGAGGGGACTTGTACATATTTGGATTAAGAGGAACTAGAGTATCAATCCATGCTCAAACAATGCTGAGAGTTTTAAGCATTACATGTTTCGTTGATGATTTCAGTATGTACAACTAATGAAATCAACTATCTTTACTCTCCTTATTCAATTCCTAACACAATATCTGTTGTCCTCGACAGATGTCTCAGACGGTTTGCAAGATAAGTTAGGAAATGCCTAGCTATTGGCAAGATACTTTAGAAAATCAATGAGAGAAAGTGTCAAAGAGGGAGCGCTATGCAAATGGTGCTGGCCCCAACAATATCCATTTAGGTCATCTACAATCTTTATTACCCGATAAAGTTATCAATTACTCTATATGTCTTATCATCGTTTGCATTGCGCCTTTGTGGGTCTTCGTTATATACTAAATTAAAAATCTAAGTTTCAGTTATTTTGTTCTTATTGCATATTTTTGTGGCATCATGAATTTGTATTTTGGTTTTTGACTTTTGATCTTATTAGTTGTACCAATTTTTTTTATCTGTGTGATAAGTTTAAATTCTAGTGCTTATTATATCTTTATTCAAAAATTTTCTTTTATATTTTATTAAAAACTAGATTTTAGGTCTAGGCTACACTCTTAGTTATTTTATAATGGCATAAACAATCATTTTAGCCTACACATGGAACACAAGATGTTGAATTTAATTACTATATTGAAGAATTATCATGCAGTGGTATTGTTTATAGAAACACAGGGAGTTTTAAATTAAATTAGCAGTATTGATATATCATGAAGCTTTAGTTAAAGTGTATAACCCATGAAAAATAAAAAACTTACAAAATTTATTGTCAATCAGTAATAATATAATTTAAAGTGGAAGTATCAGTGTCACATGGTTTGTTAAGGGAACATTTTCTCCATGATTGATATACCATTCAAAGAAATAATATCTTAATATATGCATATTTTGTTGGTCTAGATATTGTGGCACATAGCATTTATGCTTAGTTTTAATTTAAAAGTGAAAGAAAGGTGTAATTTAGAAACATATATAACATATTCTATGGTTATTGAATTATTTTCCATAATATCTTATATGCTACTTAGACATAGATTTGGAGGAATATTTTATTTCTTATATTGTCAAATGTGGACAATTTAGTTACAAATTAAAGGGGTTAGTTTATTATATTTCATAATGACAAATGCAGGTAATTTAAAAGTAAAATAAGTGGCTTAATTACTGCAATATCTTTCATAATGGTATATTTGGATTGTTTAGGTGCGAACTTAGGGGGTATCTTGCATAATGGCAAAGGTGGGTAATTTAGATTCAAATTTAGAGGATTATTGTCGGTGCAGAAAGTGACCAACACGTAAATATTTGTAGTTTTGCTGTACGTTGTGATCAGAAGGTGGCCTAGCACTCAATGACATAGGGTTTATACTGGTTCAGTCAACATGCCCTATGTCCAGTTTGAGTCAGGTCAGTGACTTTATTCCTGAGCCCTAGGTACTTGAAGTTTGTAGTGGGGTTACAACCGAGAATGAGAAAGATGGGGTGTACAAGAGGTCTGGTCGGACTCTGGTCAGAGGGGTCAAGAGTGACGGGAGCTCCGCTATGTGCTAAGTGAACTTGATCCATTTGAATGAATCTACCTTGTTGGAGAGAGCACACCCCCTTTTATAGATGAAGGGGATGGCCTTATAGGTGAGAGGGAGAGAGCGTGTATGCTACTAAGTCTTGTTACCCACACCAGCGGGTACAGGATGATGGTAGGCACCCACAATACTGTTGAATGTTAGATGCACGTGGGAGGTTGTGTTGTCTTCTTCGTATATGGCAGATGTCGGCGCCTGCCACACTATTGATACCTAGAGGCATGCAAGGGTTTTTACCATGTTCGCTTGGTATGGTAAATGCTGGCCCCCACAACACTGTCGATGCCCAAAGACATGTGGGGGAGCCTTACCATATTTGTCTGGTATAGGAATTAATGGAGCCCACAACACTATAGGGGAAAACATCGGTGCCTACAACACTGCTTGAGTTCTGTCGTGCCAGGAGGGTCACAGGGTACTGTCTGGCAGGTGCAAAGGGTATGGTCCTTGGTATTGTGGTTTGACTTGTGTGCCCTGCCTTACTTTCTCCGTCTATTTCCTGGTCCTCACCGAGCAGGCGTCCTCTGTTTGTTGGTCCTAGTCGGCTCTGATTACGCTAGTTTGGAGAAGAGCAGTGAGCAGGGGTTTGGCGCATCCTCGATTGAAGACGCGGGTCGGAGTCAGAAGCGGTGTTTGGCCAGGCCTTTCGGTCGGAGAGGCCATTCGAAGGTGGGCTAGAGACCGAAGCGAGTGGTCGGAGAGGCGGGCCAAAGTCGAAAAGCGGGCACCGCTCCTCCTTGGCTAGGCCTTCCGGTCGGTGATTGGATCACCCTTCTGGCCTGTCATTTAGGTACTTGGGTCGGCCCATGAGTTGCTTGTTGTTTGCAACGTTGTCCACTGGGCCGAGCCTTTGTTGGGAAGCCGGTCCGTAAGGGACCCCGGGTTTATGAACCCGACAGGAGCCCCCGAGCCCTCGGGCGATTCAGGTAGAATCGTCTGGGGGATTTTTGTCTTTGACGGTGGGTGCGCACGAGCACTCCCGTGGGTGTAGCCCCCAAGAAATTCATGCAGCGCCGTGGGATCGGGCGAGTCAGAGTCATGGATCCTGGCATCGGTGCAGCCCGCGCAGCCGAGGTAGTTAGTTTAGGGATCGGACGAGATGGAGCTCATGGATCTTGGCATCGGTGCGCGCCGTGGGATCGGGTGAGTTGGAGTCATGGATCCTGGCATCGGTGCAGCCCGTGCAGCCAAGGCAGTTAGTTTAGGGATCGGACAGAGCTTGCGGATCCTGGCATCGTTGCACGCCGTGGGATCAGGCGAGTCAAAGTCATGGATCCTGGCATCGGTGCAGCTCGCGCAACTGAGGTAGTTAGTTTAGGGATCGAATGGAGCTCACAGATCCTAGCATCGGTGCGCGCCATGGGATCGGGCGAGTCAGAGTCGTGGATCCTGTTGGGGCTGAGTTCGGTGTTGCAGACCCAGGTGTTTGGAGTGCAGTCGAGGTGTAGTTGAGGGATGGGGCGAGTTTGGGGTCGCAGACCCATGCGTTTGGTGTACAGTCGAGGCATAGCCGTGGGATGGGGCGAGTTTGGGGTCGTAGACCCATGCGTTTGGTATGCAGTCGAGGCATAGTCAAGGGATGGGGCGAGTTTGGGGTCACAGACCCATGTGTTTGGTGTGCAGTCGAGGCGTAGCTGAGGGATGGGGCGAGTTTGGGGTCACAGACCCATGCATTTGGGTGTCTTGAGCCCCCAAGCCCCGTTGGGCTTGCTAGGGGTCGGTTTGAGTTATGTGCGTTACCCTGTCCTCAGTTTCTCACAACTAGAGGGGCTGAGCTTTGTTGCTTGCCTCAATCGCTTGGGCTCGAGTGATGCGCTCGGTGAGCGCACTAATAGGTATGATCGAGTTGAATCCGGGTCCATCGTTCATGAAGGAGTCAGCATAGCCCTCTTGTGACATTCCACTGCTCCTTTACCTACAACTCGGTAGATGCCTGCATCATTCTGGAGACCGACCTGGGTGGCCCGCTAGCCTCCCCTTGATGGAGATTCTATGGGTTTGGCAGAGGTTTAGGATCGAACAAGAAGGTTGAGATGACCCTATCCACTTTGTGGTAGACTAGGCTAGGACCGCACGGGGCTCATCTGTGTTTTCTCCCCTAGCTCTGTTTGACGTGAGGCGGCCTCGAGCCCTTCGTGGGTTGGCCTTCGAACCCCGATCGATCATTGCTCATGTTGAATGAGGCAACTACCGCTTCGTGACGCAACACAGAGCGTTGTGATGCATTTAGCCGCATGTGCTATGCCTTAGTTCCCAAGCCACTGGGCGATTCAGGGCCTGAATCATCTAGGGGGCATGGGCGTATGGAATGAGTACGTGTATGAATGTATAAATAATTATATAAAGAAATAGCAGGGGTTGGTAGTGTTACCTTGATGGCTCGAGTGACGGGGTTTGAAGAGCTCCAATCGGAAATGTCTGACCAGGACCCATGATGGAATCAGCATGGCCTACATGGGGCGTCCCTTTGCTCCTTACCTGTCTCTCGGTGTTTTCCTGAGCCGTTCGATCGACTTAGGAAGCCCGATGGTCTCTCCTGGCGGAGATCCCTTTGTTTGGGTTTTTCCAAGCCCTACCTAGGAAGGCGGAGAACCATTGCATGGTGGCGCTTTGGTTCTTGCGCTTGGCGTGCGGTAGTGGTGGGCCATACCCAGGCCATGTCCCATCTGATCAGGTGCCATTCTATCGGGCAGGGCGTGTCTCATTGGTCAGGGCACGTCCCATCATATGCCATCTGCATTAAATGAGGAAGGGAGAGGGTTTTTTGCCCCTGTCGTTTTGCCTTTTCCTAATCGCTGCGCCTTCCCCAACTACTGCGTCCTTTTCTTTAAGTAGGAGAAGGGAGGGGGCTTTTGCCCTGTTCCTTTGCCTATTCCTCATCTTTCGTCTCTTCTCTTTCTTCCTTCTCACCAAGAGCGTCTGAGTGCCATGGCGGTTCCTAGGAGAGAAAAGGGAGAGAGCGAGGGAGAGGGGAAAACTCACAAATCCATTTGCGAACCTAGAGCGAAATGTTGGGCTGGAGATCATCCACTGTGAGGGAGTCGATGCTGGAGGCCTTCGTCATGAAGGGGTTTCTACCGCCGAAGGAGGTGGCGCACTAGAGGGCTCCTGGGAGGGAGGATTTCCCTCAACCTCAGCCCGGCAAGGTGGTTTCCTTCCTCGCCTTCCACGAGCATGGGCTAGGATACCCTGTGCACTGGTTCCTACGCGGGCTCCTTAATGAGTGGGGTTTGGAGTTGCAGCACCTCAATCCGACTAGGGTGCTGCATATCGCCGACTTCATCACCGTCTATGAGGCCTTCCTCAGGATGGAGCCACACACGGACTTCTTTTGGCGGCTATTCTCTGGGCGAACTCTGTCTATGGGGGATCCGCCCGAGGCCGCGCCGGTGAGGGGCTTTGCCCTATAGAAAAAACCAAGCGTGGGGGGCTTGTATCCCACGTACATCCCCTACGACTCCAACCGGGGGTGGCACCGGGAGTGGTTCTATATTAGGAACCTGGTGGAGGCATCGTTCCTGGCATTCACCGGCAGAAGGCCAAAAAGGCAGGAAAGTTGGTCGTGGGGCCCTTCCTATTGGGAGAAGAAGAAGGTGGAGATCATCGAGGTAGAGCTTTAGAAGCTCGTGCGACATGGGCTTGATGGGGTGCGAGTGTTCCACACCCTCTACCGCTATCAGGTTGCTCCATTGGTGGAGAGGGTGCGACCGATGTAGAAGTACGGTGGCCCAACAGACCCTGATCGCACGTCGTCGGAGGAGCTACCGAACGACGAGGTCTAGAGTCGCCTCGACCGGGTGCTGCAGTTGAAGCCCAAAGAGAAGGTTGATGGAAAGCCTAGACCTCTCAATGCCTCAGTGGTGTCCAAACTGGTATGCTTCCCTCTCCTTACTCCATGTTCTTTCCCCTTTACTTTCTTGCTTTTTTTATTTTGAGTCGCCTATTTTATAGGGACTTGACGCTTACAAGTCTCGGCCACACCTTCTGAAGGGACAGGGGGCGCAGTCGGTAGGCCACCTAGAAGGAGGCGGCGGATGCCAGGAAGAAGAAGAAAGCTGAGGAGTCTCGGCAGAAGTATGAGAAGGAGAAGGAGATCGCCCGACGCATGAAGGCTGGGGAAAATAGGAGCGACGTCGAGTCAGAACTCGAGTCAGAGGACCCCACAGAGGTGGGGGATGACATGATCTTCTCCGAGGAGGAGGAGAGCTAGGAGGACGTTGCGACCTCGGTGGAGCGTCGTGATCCCATGGCCGTGTCTACTGGCAGTGAGCGGGTGGCGGAGAGGCACGACGATGTCCCCATGTCATGGAAGCATGCTACGAGCGCAGATGCCGTCGGCGAACGGGAGGCGAAGCGGATGTAGTCACTGTGCCCTTTGGTGGCGTCGCTAGTCTCATCCCCGCCTGCCATAGACGCGGTCGAGCAAGCCAGGCGGTCAGAGGAGCGAGCCTGCACCCACAAGTCGTCGGGGCCAGCGCCAGCACGTGACTCACAGTGGGAGGATGACCCGCCTGCTGCTCCAGTCGGCGTGCCCCAAGCCAAAGGTCGTGGTGACTCGCGGACTGGGCAGGAGCCGATTGAGTCGACTCCACCCCCGGCTGAAGTGAGCGAGCGTGGGTCGCAGCCCGAGAGCGGTCCTCGCCCTATGGGCCTGTCGGGTTTCAGAGTCGTACCACTTACATCCCGGTATGCCTTTCTTTGTTTCTTTTCGCTCTTGCTGTTAAGTCTTTTTGGAGCATGACTGACCTATACTTTTTGTCAGCGGCCAGACGGTGACGGGGTTGAGCATCGCCCCAACTCCCATGCAGGAGGTTTGGAGGCCCAACCTACAGCGTGCCGCGGCGAGTGGCGGGGGGGGGGGACAGGGTGGTGGCGGCGAACCCTTCCCTTCCAGGGGTAGTGCTCCTCGGGTCAGCTGTTAGTACGGCGGCAGTGATGGTGGCGGTGCTGGCAGCAATCCCAGTGGTGACGGCGGAGGCTACATTGGAGGTGTCCCTTGCGGCCCCTCCTCCACCGGCTACGGTGAAAGAGGAGAGGGCGACTGGGCTCCCTTCCTCATCGAGCGAAGGGCTACACGGCTCACCCTCCCGGTCGGAGCTGAAGGTGTCGAGAGGTGTGGTCGGGCCAAAACCAGAACGCCTGTCGGTGGCCCATGAAACCGAGGTGGTGGAGATCCCTTCTGATGATGAAGCGGATGACGTGGTGAAGCTGCCGGTGCCATTGCGGGAGCTGGCGGTGGTCCAGTCGGAGGCTGGGCTCTCTAGCAGGCAGGAGGAGACTGACCTGGAGTGGCCTTGCCCTGAGGACCCAACCAAGGTTCATTTCGTCCTTTAGGATTCGTAGGAGTGTTAGCTCTAGGATATCCTTGGGGGAGAGGACTCACCGTGGAGTCCGATCTCGCCAAGCTATCGGTGAAGCTTGAGGACGCCTAGGAGCGGGTTAAGTCCGTCTAGCAGTTGGTCAAGGTCGACCTACAGCTCGCCATGGAGGTGAGTTTCCCACGCTTGTCCTTGACCTCTTAGTCTCTTGTTGGTTGCCTTAGCATGCTTGCTTCTCGTTTTCACAGGGCCTACAGGAGATGTCATGTCGCAAGTCCCGCTTCCTCCGAATGGAGCACGCTCGAATGGTCGAGCTTGAGCATCAGCTAGAGTCCGCCCGCTGTGAGTCCTAGGACCAGACGGCAGAGGTGTATGAGGTGTGAGCAGCAAAGTAGCTCATGGTGGAGCGGGCGACCACCGCCGAGCGAGGGCTTGAGGCGGTGAAGGCCCACCAGGCGGAGACCGAGGCGATGCTTCAGAAGTCCCTAGTGGACACCGAGGCAGCACTCCAAGGTGCCCTAGAGACCTTGGAGGCAGAGTGGAGTGCCCTGGTGTCAGAGCAGAAGGTCTGATCGGAGGTCGACCAGGAAGTGCTCGTGCTCCGAGGCCAGGTGATGGGGACAGGAGGAGGTGAACAGCCCGGCTGCGCGAGCAGGTGGCCCGACAAGCGGAGGGACTCTCCACCCTCGAGAACTCCCACCGTGCAGTACGTACCTTTTCTATTTTTTGTCATGTTGGTTTCTTCCTTTATCTTGTTTATGAGCTTGTCAGCCCTTCTTCTAGAGCTGGGTGGAAAGGTGGAGTCGTTGGAGCAGGGACCTGGAGACGGCTAAGGCGATGTTTGGCCTGGAATGCGGAGGCACTGGCCAAGTCCCTTGAAGAGCGACATGCTCTCGAGGGGGAACTTGACCAGATCTGCAATGTTACCCAAGCTTGTCGTCTCAGAGGTCCTTAGGGTCAGCGCCAAGTACCGACGCTGCCCGCCATCTGGCTGGCGTAGGTTCTGGATCAAGTTCAGGGCCCTCATCACACATGGGCTATTCTATGGAGTGTCAGGGGGTGTTGACTTCGGTGGCGACATACCACCCGGACCTAGACTTCACCACTATCTATAGCGGGTATGCCGACGGTTTGAGCATGAAGGACATCCAATCGCTCGGGGAGAGCTTGCTGCCGCATGCAAAGTTGGTGGCAGAGCAAGTCTTCGCGTAGTGGGTGATGGATGCCCACCGTGCGGACCTGGCCGATGGCGCGCATCAAGAGGACGTCGCCCATTCTACAGATGGAGTGGAGCCCAGGTCGGCGATGAACGTCGCCCCACTTCCGACGAAGCCAAATGTCATCCCGCTGTATAGCGAGCAGCTCGTGCCCTTGCCGGTCGCGCCGATAGTCGATGTCACTGGGGAGCCGCAGTAGAATTTCTTAGCATAACTTTGTTTTTTATTCTCTTCTTTTTCACACCTGCCCATTCGCACCATAGGCCACAACTTTAAGAGCCCGGGCGTGGCCCGCGAGGCTAAGTCGCTCGTAACCGTAGGTAGATGCGGGGCGTGATCGGTCGGAATATTCTAAGCAAAGTTATGTAAGGAAATTGAAGGAATGGACTATCCTTTCGTTCGGGGAAAAATGTATTTATCATGTGAAAGGAAAAAGAGGGGTGACATTGCATCCCCGTGGGGCCCCCGAGCGACTCAGGGCGAAAGTGTTTGGGTCGGGACGCTTTACAGGAGCGAACGTTTAAGTAAAAATGATAAGACTGAATTTTAGAGGAAGAAACGATGTAGCTGTTCGTTGTTCCAAGTGTTGGTGAGAAAATTGCCATTGTCGTCCTTTAGTCGGTAGGCGTCTAGTCGGATCACCTCGGTCGCTGTATAGGGAACTTCAGTCATTCGGATCCTTGCTCGCTACACCCCCTTTCTTGGCCACTGCTTCTTTGCCTTTTCCTTCCTTCAGCCCGCCAGGCTATCATAGAAGGCGCTTAAGGAGCTCGCAGTCCTTGTAGAGGTGTTTGACGGGGTAGGCGTGGTTGGTGCATGGGCTCTCCCTGAGCTCGTTGAAGTGGTCCGTAAGGCCCTGCTGGGGCTGCTGGTCCGTCTGATCAGCCATGGCGACCAACACAGAGTTGGTCGGTCGGCGGCGATCTTTTCTATTCTTTTTGCCCCTCTGCATGGAGGGGCTCTCATCCTGATCCTCACGCTTGGCCTTACCTTTGTCTTGGCCTCCGTTGAAATGAGCATCTTGGTTCGGCCCGAGCCGCTCATGTACAGGGGGTCGGTGCGGAGCGGGCGCCAAGTCAAGCTGAGGCACAGATGCAGCCTCCTGTGCCATGCTTGGCGGCTGAAGCGGTGGGAAGGTGGAGCGATTCATCTGGTGCGTCCCCACTCCCCTGGTGGGGAGAGAGGTCATGAGTCGGTGTCACGATGCAGAACTCTCCGCCTGTTGAACGGTGGCGGTTTCCACCAGTGCTCAGAAGTTTCGGTGGATTGCATGTTCCTTAGGGTTGTTCGGCTTGGGAAGGTCGCACAGAAGCATTGTCGCAGTGGTGATGTTCTGATTGGCCCAAGCAAACTGTGGGGGATCATTCCCTCCGTCCATGGTGTTGCGCTGGACCCGACGGGGGTGACCCCTGGCGCCGCTCGCCGGTTTATGCGCATGGGGCGTAGTGTGGTGCGCCAAGCGCGCTGGGACAGGCGGTGGCTGGTTCAGCTGCTGTTGTCATAGCTCCTCGCCGTGCTCCTGTCTGAGCATAGGGGTTTCCACACGAGGGTTCAGAGGGTTGTGAGTCTGCAAGGACTCCGCTACTACCATCGGTTGTCCTGAAGTGTCCGTCATAGCGCACTCTCAGGATGGATGGTGGCTAGGTGCCACATCGCCGATGCTGGAGCCGTCACTCTCAACATCGTCATCCATGAGGTTGAGGAAATAGGTGAAAGCATAGCTCGCCATCCCCATGAATTCGGACATGAGAGAGGGCGGTGTCGGCATCCTTCGGAGCCCTCAGGCGTACACGTCCGTGGGGGACGTGAGGCCAAAGGGGAACCGATCGCATGGTGGTCGTGGCGTGGACAACGAGGTCCCTTCGGATAATCGGCAGAGGATAGTAAATAGCAAGTAAATAACAATATGTACATTACTCACGGCGGGGTTTGAGCAGAGAGTTTGCTCAGAATGAAGCGCAGATGCCTCGTCGTTGAAGTCGTCGTGCATCCCGGAGCCGATGGAGGGCGTCCCTCCGACGGGCGTCGGAACGAGTGCCTCCTCGCGGAGGTGTAGTACGCCGAACCGGTCGGCAACGAAGTCTAGGCTTCCGAAGAGGAAGGCCTGGGACAGCTCGAAGACGAGTGGAACCCACATCCCAACATGTGGGAGTGCGGGAAACTCCAGTGAGCCAAAGCGAGTCGTATCGCTTGAGCCCGCCATGGCGAAGGTGGCGGAAAAGTGGCCCATCCGATGACCAAAAAGTGTTGAACGTACATCGTCTTCCCCACGGACGGCGCCAACTGTCGGTGCAGAAAGTGACCAACACATAAATATTTGTAGTTTTGCTATACGTTGTGATCGGAGGTGGCCTAGCACTCAATGACAGAGGGTTTATACTGGTTCAGGCAACGTGCCCTACGTCCAGTTTGAGTTGGTCGGTGACTTTATTCCTGAGCCTAGGTGCTCGAAGTTTGTAGTGGGTTTACAAACGAGAAGGAGAAGATGGGGTGTACAAGAGGTCCGGTCGAACTCTGGTCAGAGGGGCCGAGAGTGACGGGA
Source organism: Miscanthus floridulus (assembly GCF_019320115.1). Lineage (NCBI taxonomy): Eukaryota > Viridiplantae > Streptophyta > Magnoliopsida > Poales > Poaceae > Miscanthus > Miscanthus floridulus. The sequence continues at coordinate 27,477,630 of NC_089586.1, read as the reverse complement.
GCTCCGCTATGTGCTAAGTGAACTTGATCGATCTGAATGAATCTACCTTGTTGGAGAGAGCACACCCTCTTTTATAGATGAAGGGGATGGCCTTACAGGTGAGAGGGAGAGAGCGCGTATGCTACTAAGTCTTGTTACCCACGTCGGCGGGTACATGATGATGGTAGGCGCCCATAATACTGTTGAATGTCAGATGCACGTGGGAGGTTGTGTTGTCTTCTTCAGATATGGCAGATGTCGGTGCCCTGCCACACTATTGATACCTGGAGGCATGCAGGGGGTTTTACCATGTTCGCTTTGTACGGTAAATGTCAGTGCCCACAACACTGTCGATGCCCAGAGGCATGTGGGGGAGCCTTACCGTATTTGTCTGGTACAGGAATTAATGGCGCCCACAACATTGTAGGGGAAAACGTTGGCGCCTACAACACTGCTTGAGTCCTATCGTGCTAGGAGGGTCGTAGGGTACTACCTGGCAGGTGTACAGGGTATGGCCCCTGGTATTGTGGTTTGACTTGTGCACCCTGCCTTACTTTCTCTGTCTGTTTCCTGGTCCTCACCGAGCGGGCGTCCCTGGTCGGTTGGTCCTAGTCGGCTCTGATTACGCTAGTTTGGAGAAGAGCAGTGAGCAGGGGTTTGGTGCATCCCCGGTCAGAGACGCGGGTCAGAGTTAGAAGCGGTGTTCGGCCAGGCCTTCCGGTCGGAGAGTCCGTTCGGAGGCGGGCTGAAGAACGAAGCGAGTGGTCGGAGAGGCGGGTCAGAGTCAGAAAGCGGGCACCGCTCCTCCTCGGCTAGGCCATCTGGTCGGCGATTGGATCGCCCTTTTGGCCTGCCGTTTAGGTACTTGGGCCGACCCATGAGTTGCTCGTTGTTTACAACGTTGTCCGCTAGACCGAGCCTTTATTGGGAAGCCGGTCCGTGAGGCACCCCGGGTTTATGAACCCGACAATTATTGTGTGTATTGTTATAATGATAGAGATGAGATATTATCTAAAAACTGGAACAGATATGGTTTTAAATAATGGGGTAAGGCATTTAGCAATAGCCTCCTCCAGAAGCTATAAACATGGTATTTAGTAATAGTTGTTTTTGTGCAAAGTTGGTTAAGAATTTCCATGTTTTCTATAACGTGGTAAGGTTTTAAATAATGGCTAGTGATTAGTAGTTGATGTGTGGGAGTTTGGTGGTTAACACTCAAGACACGATAAGGTTTATCCCAGTTCGAGCTTCAAAGCCCTATGTCCATTAGATAATTCTTCGTATTAGAATGCTCAAAATGACTTCTTACAACAAGAGAGAGAAGGAGACCGTATGGCTAGTTCTGATCTAGGGTTTCGGAATGAGGTCAACCCCCTCTAAAAGTTCCCTTGCCCGCCCTTATATCTCCGAAAGACAAGGGGCATACAAACTTTGGGTTTTTTTTCTAGTTTCCTTGGTATCCAAGGAAAGGCTAAGGCTTCTTCGACTCTAGGTATGGTCGTGGACGACATTGTAGAAACTATTGGTGGCAGCTTTTGCTGATGGCGGTGGCAGGTCTTGGCAGACGAGGAGCTCGTCATTCTGCCCGTCCCTTGTTCACCCACCCTCTAGTGTCCTTTGCACGCCAAGGGAGGAGAGGCTTGGAGGGCTGATGCATGGGTCTGGTGCGCCACTTGTCGTGTTGCGTCATGCCCCGAGTGTGACTCCTCACCAAAATACGCAGGCAACTCCACGCTAAGGTGGGAAGAACAACGACATGATAGAGATAGCTACACCGTGTCCCTGTTCAGGTGTCAGACGGGCATCTACCAGCTGGGCCAACCCGCTGAGTCCCGTTCAGTCGGGCAAGACCCTCGGGCGATGAGGGCCTAGGCTGTCTTGGGCTTTAGTCCCATTCTCGAGCTAACTTCGCTCGGGCAGAGGCCTTGGGCGAGGAAGGCTCAGGACTCGTGGGCTTTGGTTGGTGTGAGGGCTCGCAAGCGCACCTGCTGGGTGTAGCCACTGAACCCCTGACCGATTAAGACAATAGGTTAGGAGGTTAATTACACTTTTTAGTGCTAATGAAGGGGTTGACATAACCCTGATGTTAGATATTCATCAAGATGACTTATACGTTGATAGATTAAAGATTAAAAGTATTGTACATAGTAGAGATGATGTAGACAATTTTTGTAATCAATAAGAGATGACATGAATATCTTGTATGAAAGGATAATAAGTTAGTGGGATACTTATTGGGGAATGATGTAGACACCTTGTATGAAGGGATAAAACGTCTAGTGAGTACTAGCTTTATTAGATTATATAGGTATAGATATAGATTAAGATTTCAAGACGTGTATCCAAGTGGTAATGGTGGGTAATTATCTACCAATTCCATGAGGATGTTGAGAAATGTGATTTGTTGAGCACATGTTTGTATGCTCCATCAAAATGAACTAGGAGGTGGCTTTTTGCTCTGTATGGAGATGGTTACTCTAGAAAATAGGAATAATTATCCTAGTAATTTTAGCTTTTATTTTATTTTATTTCTCCATTGCCCTCCCTTAATAATGCTCTCACTCTCACAAAACGAATGTGTTCCTTAGTGTAGTAGAAATGGAGAAGAATAAGATCATTTCGGCTACTGTGTTTTTTAATCCTTGTGCAGGGATCTAAAAGCAATCCTACATTTTCAGTTGTCTTCTGTAGAGGCCTAGACCACATTTGCAATATATAACAAAGAGATACTTAACTGCCATGTGCGGCATGCCCAACTACCTCGCCGGCCGGACATAGTATGAGCAAGGAGGGTTCGCCGGAGATGGCGAAGGCAGCGCCGGTTCTGAGGTCATTTGCGTTGTTGTTCATGCACGCAGACGCGGTGGACGTGGCGCTGATGGCGCTGGGCCTGGTGGGCGCCATCGGCGACGGTATGTCGACGCCGGTAATGCTAACCATCATGAGCCACGTCTACAACGATGCAGGCAGCGGCCCTGATCACCTCCAGCAGTTCAGCTCCAAGATGAATCAGGTACACCGTAGATTCCATCTCTAACTTGACGAACCTGATGATCTACATATGCATCAGGTCTACGTACGTACGCAAATGTTACATGAACAACAACACTGACGCGTCCACCGGGTCTTGTATCAGAACGTGAGGAATACCCTCGTCCTGGCTGCCGCATGCTTTGTCATGGCGTTCCTAGGTGAGAGCACACTGCATGCCAATGCCCCGGCCGGCGCCTCTCTGACACCACCGTGGATTTCTTTTTTCCTCGTTCGAGCAGAGGGGTACTGCTGGACGCGGACGGCGGAGCGGCAGGCGTCGCGGATACGGCTGCGTTACCTCCGGGCGGTGCTCCGGCAGGACGTGGAGTACTTCGACCTCAAGACCGGCTCCACGTCGTCGGAGGTGATCACCAGCGTCTCCAACGACAGCCTCGTGGTGCAGGATGTGCTGAGCGAGAAGCTGCCCAACTTCGCGGTGAGCGTCACCACGTTCGTGGCCAGCTACGCCGTCGGGTTCGCGCTGCAGTGGCGGCTCACGCTGGTGGCGCTGCCGTCCGTGCTGCTGCTCGTCATCCCCGGCTTGCTCTACAGCCGAGTCCAGATCGGCCTGGCGCGCAAGATCAGGGAGCAGTACAGGCGCCCGGGCGCCATCGCCGAGCAGGCGATCTCGTCGGTGCGCACTGTGTACTCGTTCGTCGCGGAGAGGAGCACCACGGCGCGGTTTTCGGCCGCGCTGGAGGAGCTGGTACGGCTCGGGCTCAAGCAGGGGCTTGCCAAGGGCGTCGCCGTCGGCAGCAATGGAATCACCTACGCCATCTTCGCCTTCAACATTTGGTACGGCAGCCGGCTTGTCATGCACCACGGCTACAGGGGCGGCACCGTCTACATCGTCGCCCTCGTCATTGTACACGGAGGCGTGTATGTAACAGTACTACTCCCTTATTTCTAAATTATAAGACGTTTTAGTTTTTCTAGATATATTGTTTTTATTATGTATTTAAACATAGTGTATATTTAAATACGTAGTAAAAGTAATGAATTAAAAATTGTAATTTGAAACGGATTGAGAAGTACTAGCTAATTAACTGCAACTGCGTCTGTGCGTGATTCACCGTAAATTCTGTTGGATAAAACACCATTAACGAACGAATTGAACCGTGCAGAGCGCTGGGGTCGGCGCTGTCGAACATCAAGTACTTCTCGGAGGCAAGCGCAACGGCGGAGAGGATAACGGAGCTGATCAGGCGAGTGCCCAAGATAGACTCCGAGAGTGGCGCCGGCGACGTGCTGGACAACGTCACCGGCGAGGTGGAGTTCAGGAACGTGGAGTTCTGCTACCCGTCGCGGCCCAAGAACCCCATCTTCGTCAACTTTAGCCTGCACGTGCCGGCCGGGCGGTCGGTGGCGCTGGTGGGCGCCAGCGGGTCAGGCAAGTCGACGGTGATCGCGCTGCTGGAGCGCTTCTACGACCCGTCGGCTGGGGAGGTGACTCTGGACGGCGTGGACATCCGGCGGCTGCGGCTCAAGTGGCTGCGCGCGCAGATGGGGCTTGTCAGCCAGGAGCCGGCGCTGTTCGCGACGTCGATCAGGGAGAACATACTGTTAGGCAAGGAGGACGCCACGGAGGAGGAGATCATAGCTGCGGCGATGGCGGCGGACGCCCACAGCTTCATCTCGCAGTTGCCGCAGGGCTACGACACGCAGGTACGTAGCATCTTCTCCTTGCACTAGCACTTTCTGAAAACAGTCATATGGCTGAAAATGTAACTAGCATAACGGTGGCTTAGGCCCGGTTTGGTTTCAATATTAGATAAAAGTTAGCCGGCTAATAACTCATTATCTTATTTGGTCTAGCTAATGGATAGTTGTTACCTAAAGGTCTAGCTAACAATTAGCTAATCTATTATCTATACATGTTTTGATCTAAAAGAGATAATTATTAGTAGATAACTACTATCTATAGGGATCATATGCACCCTCTCGTTATATCTTGCACTCAAATCAATGTCTTCCTTTTTGGTGGAGCTTCTCCGTCAGCTTCACAAATAACTTCACTGGCTCCCCAACAAAACGCTAGATTAAATTTAAAATAGCTTTCGTAGAGAAGTTCCGTGGTTGGAGCTGCATGTGAGAGGAGCGGGAAAAAAAGAAGCTTTGCCAGCTCCCTCTCAATGTTGTGGGCCCTGTGCATAGCGGTGACTAGATTTGCTCGAGGGCGCCGGGAGGGGCGGTTGGGCAATTGCGAGCGAGGGGCGTGGAGGCCGGAGTAGGGAGGGACAAAGACCGGTGTAGGAAGGCCCCTCGGGCTAATGCGGGGAGGGAAGGAGGCCGGCATGAATAAGGTGGAGATAGAAGAGAAATAAGTAAGGAAAAAAGTAGAACAAAACGAATAGAGAAGATAGAAGGTTGTTATAGACATGGTTAACAACCACAAGAAGTTGTTTTTGTCAAAAAGAGTTGTATCAAAGAAGCTACTGTTGGAGGTATTTTTGGCTAGAGCCAAATCTCTACCAAACCAGCCCTTAACTTGTGTCTATTATTGTGTGGTAGAACCACCCGAAATAACACGTTTTTGGAGGCGCTCGTCTTCCACTAGACACTAAGCACCCCGAAAATTAGCTACATCGGATGGTTCCGTCGAGCACACCTCAAGAAAGAACTCGAACAATCCACGTTTTTCACCCAGGATCCAATAATGAGAACGGGTTTATAATACTTAGTCAATTTCATATAACAAGAGTTCTCGGAAAATACATTATTACAAAACCAAGTTTAGAGTGCGAAATTTAAACAGCGAAATTGAAATAAACATCTAGCGATAAAATACAAGGATCCATCTGTATCCACCAGAAGAATCCTCCACACAACAGTCACTCCTCAAGCTGCACCTGCAACAGAGGTAAATAAACCAACCCTGAGTACATAATGTACTCGCAAGACTGACACGACTAGTGGAAATAATTTCTCGACTCCAAAGGATATGATAAGCTTTATGGTTTGCTGGGTTTTCTTTTTGCGAAAAGCAATACTAGTAGTGAATCCTTATGTATGTATTTTATTAGCAGTCATGATTAGTTCATTAGCTAACCATTCTATGTAAGCACATGTTCTACTTTCAAGCAAGAGTTGAGCAATCAGATCTATTTCACCATCTTTCATCTTCTAGTTATTACTACGGTGCTAGATCATAGACAAGTTGTACCGTATCACACGGCGATTCACAAACCAATGTATCACATCTGGGTACCCCGAAACACACGTCCCGCTTGTACCCCAGACACAAGCAAGACCAACCCATCACTCTCCTGTCAAGGGGTCCACGTCCTCGTCCAAACTTGGACTCCAAGCCCCCACTCCTAAGTCCCGGACTCAGTGTGGTGCTTAGACCTCCACCATCCCTATCTCCAATCAGTCGGTCCGAAAAGAGCCGGAACCCACGATAAGAGAGCAACGCTCCCATAAGCAAGTATGTGCTCAGGATAATAAGTCTGTGACCTAACTAGAATCCACAGCAACGGACGGTCCTTAACCGACATGGACAGAAAAAACAGTATAACCAAGCTATGCCCCATTGGCCGTGGAACACAACCTATTACACCCACCAATACTCATACCATATCCCTTCTCGGTATCCATTTTCTTTCATCATTTTATCATGAGAGTAATAATAATAATCGCCTATTATAAGTAACGACAGGTTACTCACACTACCGATAGTCCAAGCATAGCAGCTACTCGACCTATGCTAGTAGGACTCATAGGTAGGTTATCTATGCATGTAGTTTAATATAAATCCTGTAACGTAAATGCACATCGCATATATATATCTAGTGATTATTCAAAATAAGGGATATGCACCGGGGCTTGCCATAGGCTGGCGGAGTGTCAGCTAAGTTAGTCAGTGAAGGCTCCGGGACCTCCTCCTGCACAAGGACCTCCCCCTCGTACTCCTCGATCACCTCCTCGTACTCCTGCTCTCCGACGGTTACGAACTCCACCAACTCGTTCTCTACATGCATGCAATGATGATACAACACTTAGTATTTTGGCAACAACAACTCTTAAAATAAGAATACACATGCTAAGCTACTAAGCTAGCTCTAATGACTAAGATACTAAGCTAATCATTATCTCTACCAAATAGATTCCAAGCTCACCCTATAAGTGCTTAATTTTTTTTATAAACCAACATCATGTATTATTCATTTAGCCTTAATGGGCATTTAGCTACCATATTAAATAGTCTATTTTAGGGCTACAAAAATTACAGTGAGCACATAATAATACAATGAAGCTACTATAAAAATTTTAGGGTTTTTGCTATCACCAATCTACCACAAAAATTCATACAATAATTAATTTAATAATATTGAGCACTCTCAAATAATTTGATAGCTCCTTGTGTCAACAAGCACATATATGAACTAAATACACTAATAGATAGAGCACAATTTTAGGAACCTAACAAAATTTGTTTCATAATTTTTTGATATCTATATTATTTTATATTAATTACCAAAGTTCAGCTTAGAATTAAAATAAAAAGCTATTTCTATTTTTCATGAAAAAGATAAACCAATTTCGGCCCAACACGGCCCACGCGTGGAGGCGGCCCATGGCGGGGAGCCCGCGCGCGCTGGCACTCTTGTAAAAACGCCCTCGCGTTATCAGACAATAGCGCAAACATTACACGTACTGTTTCTATAGACAAGCGACTTTGCAACGGAGCCCTCGTATCTTTTTACCTTCGCACCGGAGAGGTCCACAAGACGCCTCACGCTCGCCTGGCGCGGCGGGCGGTGGCACTAGGCGGTACGTCGGCCACCCGAGACCCTTGCAGACCTAGCTAGGTGACCGATGCTCACCTATGGGCCAACGCGCGACGATGGGCGGTGGTTGCACGAACGGCGGTGAAGCAGAGCGGGCTCTCCCCGGCGGCGACAACCGTGTTTCGATGAGCCACAACATACAACAGATAATAGAGGTGACAGATAAGTATTAGTGACGCACCATGATCCTACCCGTGGCGGTGTCCTGGCTAGAGACGCCCCGAGCAAGTCTGGCCGCGTGCGCGCAGCGAGCTCGACGACGAGCCACAACAATACACCCATGACATCGGTGTGGAGGCAGCACTAGGTCTGCGACTAGAGTGTGCACGACGAAGAGGGGGGTCTAGGCGAGGGTAGTGGTGTGGTCAATTCAACGTGAGATGATGAGGTTGGAGCTGGCCACGATGAGGTGGGCTGGGCCTTAATGGCGCGGCGGTGGGAGCAAAGCTCCAAAATTGGAGCTCGGCCTTGGCCGTAATCAAGGCGGGGTGGGGCGGTCGGCAAGAGGACGTAAAGGCGGAGACGCGGGCACGAGGAATTGATGAGAGGTGCTCCATCTCTGACTCACCGTAACCGCGACTCGACGGCGGCAGAAAGCAAAGGAAGAAAGAGAGAGACAGGGCGCGATAGGTGGGCTCGGCTCGTCCTCGCCTTGGCGGGACACGAGCGGCGAGATCAGAAGACCCACGCACTGGCGCTAGCCGATAGGCGCGCGCGCCCGACCGACGTGGCCCGCGCGACCGCAGTGTCTTAATTGACATGGCAACGTCGCCTCGACCACGTGCGCGCGGCAGAGGCGACACACACAGGACCAGCAACAACGTAGAGATGCAGCGGACAGGAGCTGACGTGACGATGATGCGACGGCAGCGACAGTGTCGCGACGCGAGGTAGCAGTGGACGGATGCGACGGCAACGCAGCGCGGCCGCGGCGGCACCAACGGCATCAGCGTGAGGCTGGGCAACAGGGTGCGGGGCCAGCAGCTCGCTGCGGTCGGCCTCGGCCAAGCCCAGGTGACACGACCAGCCAAGTGCGGACAGTACGGGGTGACCATGCGGGACGCGGTCATGGGCGCGGCGCTGGGGTGGCCGCGCGGTCATCGGCGCGGCGTGGGGTGGCTGCGCGGTGACCGCGCACACAGCGCCACCATCCCGAGACATGTGATGTGCATGAATTTTAAAGCGCTCAACACGACCAAACGATCGCTCCAGGAGCTAAACCAGCTTCACCATGCTCAAGATGGTATATGAGACTATCAAATCGATCTATAACACTACACCACCCTTTAACGCAATCTCTCATAATAAATTGCTAAACATAGCAATGTCTAGCTGTTGGTAGACTTAAAATTTCTAAGTTTTTGAGCTGGATTTGTTTTCAAGTTCCGTTTCTAGACTATTAGAAATACAAGCTAGTAACATTATTTTTCTACAGCAAGTATTTCATTGTCATCTACTAAAGTTTGTACTTCAAACTTTATTTAAGTGTCACATACATAGTTCTATAGTATTTTTACTTAATAAAAATTGATTTTCAACCTTAAGTGATGACTATTGAATCATTTTTATGTATCATTTGTGTTAATCATTTTTCATGCCAAGAAATTTATTTTTACACCTTCTCACATACATTATCACAAAAAACATGATGATCATAACATAGTTTAGCAAGTTGTTTAAGTGGTAACACCGAGGGTGTTACATATTGCTAGAAATAGTCATTACTCCACTATGAACGACCTCCACTCTACATTCTACTTTATTCTTGATATGGAGTGCGTAAGCCTAGTATAAGTAGTGACCACTTGTCTACATGGACTGCTAGTAATGATATAGATTTATTTGCTTATCCGTTCTATTGCATCTTGTTAGCCATCCACTTTAGATGTGGTCTCGGCTAAAAGTGAATCATCACTCTTCGTTATTGTAGATTGCATCAAACTGATAACTACCCATCAGGAGAATAAGTTATGTTGCCTGTTTTTGTTAAGATGATTTATATTTTTTCTATGTATGAATAGATTGGCCATTATCTCTTGTGGAATGTTATTTTGTGATTTTTTTCTATGCTTATTTGAATATATTGGCCTTTGAAATAATGTCCTTTTTCAGTTGCATTTGACATCAAAAGATAATTTGAATTTTAACTTTGAATCACCTTTTATTCCGAGGCAAAGATTCCATCAATTGGCCATCCTCAAGAAATTGTTTTTTCTATGTTTTATCTTTTAAACTGTTATATTGAACTATGTTTTATTTTCTAGTGTATTTGACATAAAAAATATTTTGAATGGCTACAATAAATCTTTTTAGGTCAACTTCAAACTCTTAATGCATTAGATGCAATGAAGATAGTTGGCTTAGTATTTCTTATTTAATTGAATTTGTAGGTAATTGAGAAATATGTAATAACCAATTTTAGATTAACTTTTATGTAGTGGCACTTGGGGTACATTATTAATGCCCTGTGTAGGTTATAAAGAAGGGTAAAATGATATTTCTAAATTAGTTTTAAGTAATGGCAGTGGTGACCAAACAATATGTCAATGGAAAAATGATCAAACATGTCAAATTTGCATATGCATAACACAAAAGGTTTAGATAAATTCTTCTAGCCAAGGTATGTGCTGATCATTTTTTTAACAGCCATCAATCATGCATGTACATAGCAACTGTAACAGAAGTTTTTGAAATGATATTAAGAGAGCATATATACAAACAAAAGTTCGCTGACAAGATTAACTTGCAGCAAACATACATACAAGATTAACTTGCAACAAACATACATATCAACTTTGCTGAAGAAATTAAAGTTCCACTATTCCTCTATACTCTTGCCACAACAGTCTGGGCTATCGTTTTTGTTTCAAAAAACTACAAATGGATAAAAGTGTTAGATTTTCATGAAACAAAGTTCATTCTAATTTGTTGATATCTATACAAATCAAAGACCTTTGAACTGGACTTGTTATGTGGAATATAAGTTGTTGTTCTTACCTGGATACTAACCATATATAGATAAAAAACAGGTGGGTGAGCGTGGTATCCAAATATCTGGAGGACAGAAGCAAAGGATTGTTATTGCCAGAGCAATCCTAAAATCACCTAAGATCCTTCTTCTTGATGAAGCCACTAGTGCACTAGACACGAATTCAGAACGTGTTGTGCATGAGGCGCTTGAGTTAGCCTCCATGGGACAAACTACTATTGTTGTCGCACATCGTCTCTCCACTGTCCGAAATGTCGATATAATTGTTGTCATGCAGAATGGTGAGGTTAAGGAGATGGGATCACATGATGATCTCATTACCAATGAGAATGGCCTCTATTCATCTCTTGTCCACCTTCAGCAGACCAGAGATTTAACAGACACCAACAAGGTCGGCGGAATTGCAAGCCAAAGTATGAGCAGAGATTTCTCTACAGCTAGTAGGACAATCTCAACATGGTCAATTTGTGATACAGAACATGATGATAACAAAGATAATTCAAACCTTCCTGTTCCATCCTTCATGACAATACTTATGCTTAATGCACCAGAGTGGAAGCAGGCGTTGATAGGAAGCTTCGGTGCAATTGTGTTTGGAGGCATACAACCAATATTTGCATATTCCATTGGAAGCATGATATTTGTCTACTTCTCAACAAATCATGAAGAGGTCAAGGAGAAAACAAGGACTTTTGCACTTATTTCCATCAGCCTTACAGTTCTTTCATTCTTAACTAGTATTGGGCAACATTATAACTTTGCTGTCATGGGGGAATTCCTAACAAGAGGGTCAGAGAACAAATGCTTGCAAAATTTCTCACTTTCGAGATTGGGTGGTTTGACCATGATAAGAATTCTAGTGGTTCCATATGCTCACAACTTACTAGAGACTCCAACATTGTAAGTACAAATAAAGCTTGTAAATATTTAGAAAACGATATTACTGACCAGATATAATATTTGTATTGTAGGTGAGGTCACTCCTGGGTGATCGAATGTCTCTAGTCATCCAGACAGTTTCTGCAGCTGTAACTGCCTACATCATGGGTCTGGTTATAGCTTGGCGTATGGCCCTCGTCATGATAGCATTACAACCCATTATCATTGTTTGCTTTTATGCCCGCCGTGTTTTACTGAAGAGTATGTCCAAGAAATCAATACACGCACAAGATAAATGTAGTAAGCTAGCTGCTGAGGCTGTCTCTAATCTTCGGACCATAACTGCTTTCTCATCCCAGAACCATGTCTTGTGCCTCTTTGACCAAGCACAAGATGGTCCACGCAAGGAAAGCATCCGACAGTCCTGGTTTGCAGGTATCATTCTTGGCACCTCCATGGGCCTTTTGAAATGCACGTGGGCACTCACCTTGTGGTATAGTGGCATGCTCATGGCTGGGCACCATATTACAGCAAAGGCCTTCTTCCAAACCTTCTTGATTCTATTAACCACAGGACGTGTGATTGCAGAAGCAGGTAGTGTTACAACAGATCTTGCTAAGGGTGCTGATGCAGTTGCTTCAGTGTTTGCCATTCTTCATCGAGAAACAAAAATGGATCCTGACAGCCCTGAGGGATATAAACCAGAGAAGCTCAAAGGTGAGGTGCACATTAGAGGAGTTGATTTTGCATATCCATCAAGACCGGATGTGATCATTTTCAAAGGATTCTCCTTGAGCATCCAACCAGGCAAGTCAACGGCACTTGTTGGGCAAAGTGGTTCTGGAAAGTCAACTATCATTGGACTTATAGAGAGGTTCTATGACCCAACTAGCGGGGTGGTAGAGATTGACCTTAAAGACATCAAAACATACAATCTTCGTGCCTTGCGACAACATATTGGACTGGTCAGCCAAGAGCCAACACTATTTGCAGGTACCATTAGGGAGAACATTGTGTACGGCACAGAAGCGGCTAGTGAAGAAGAAATTGAGAATGCGGCAAGGTCAGCAAATGCACATGGCTTCATTAGCAACCTCAAGGATGGATATGAGACAAGGTGTGGTGAGCAAGGTGTTCAACTGTCAGGAGGACAGAAGCAGCGCATTGCAATCGCCCGTGCAATATTGAAGAACCCTGCTATCTTGCTATTAGATGAAGCTACTAGTGCATTGGACAACCAGTCTGAGAAGGTGGTCCAAGAGGCATTGGACCAAATGTTGGTCGGAAGGACAAGTGTAGTGGTGGCACACAGGTTGAGCACTATTCAGAACTGCGACCTAATTATTGTGCTTGATAAAGGAGTTGCTCTGGAGACAGGCACACATGCATCCCTCATGGCCAAGGGTCCTGCTGGAACATATTTTGGATTGGTTAATATGCAGCAAGGAGGCAACAATTTGCATGAAAACACATTAGCTCCAGATTTGCAGCACTATTGATTTTCCACTTTGTATTAACAAATAATCAAGAATGCTTCGGCAAACCATTAAAACTAGCAGGAACCCCCACGGCAATCGCCGCGGGCTAGGCAGAGCGAGGTGGCATTATTGGTTTTGTTCCCTGTAGAACATATATGCATCTATTATTTGTGACGTGCAAAAGATAAATTCTCTGAGATATGAACACATAAAAGTTGATTTTTTCCATAGTAGCACTCCAATAAACATTTTGAGAGAAGAAGCATGAGAAATTCTGTACCAAATACTGACTTAACTTTTTCCAGATATATCTCTACCTGAGAAAATGGTAAATCAACCTATTTTACCATTCAACTAATGTAACAACTCAAGAAAAAAATCTAACATATAAGAAATAGTACACATTATTGGGAGTGAAAACAGTCATATATAACCCCTGCAAGAAGATAACAGGAGCAGTCTTCTTAAACAGGCCCAAGAAAATTGGAATAGGACAACAAACTATGACTAAAATAACATATAGGTGTTGGGCGACTGATGCCAGTGATTTTATTATGCTGGAGCAACATATAGTCATCCTCATCGACCATGAAGTCCTCTGATTCCTTGGGTAATCATATATCTCTTACATTTGAGGGCAGTAGACTCACATCTATTAATTCATTCATCCTGACCATCCTCTGCACAATAGACTCACATCTATGAATATGAAACCGATTCAGTAAGCAAGGTTGGGAGTCTCTTAACTCGAATTTGTATGGGACAAAAAGGTGGAGACATGAAAATCATGTAGCATTTCACTATGATTAGTAAACAGAATAAATAGCAGCATGCTATCGGAACAGTACCATTCATAATCAAAGTCGATTTCTGTGGTCTTTATGTACAAAGATCGATATAGGGAAAAATGTGAGAAAATGAACGAAGCCCACTGTTATCTGATTTGCGATTGTAGACACAAACAGTACGAAGGCTAAGTGATTAGCAGGAAGGCAATAGACAATTTAGAAGAGTCAAACATAGCTTGATATTACAGAGGATGTGTACCACAGTGTCAACTTCCAGGAGAAGATGTTCATATCGATTTGGTACTTCGGCGTTGTACGTCCAAATCAAAGATCATGGTTTAGTGACAGTTGTATTGAATAGATCATAAGGTGATCCAAGAGGACCAGCTCGTCCTTGGGACCTTGTTCTTGACTATCAACAGGATTGCTTCTTCAGTTTGATCACGTAGGACCAGCTCGTGTTTGTGTCAAGATCTATGTGGTGGACAAAACATCCACGGTAGATATTACCAGGAACATGGCGAAACAGAAATCGATTCAGCTCTAAAGGAAATCAATGATAGACGACTTCAGCTATACTTGATCAATTTGTCACGTGTTTTTTTTCTATAAGGAATCGGTAATATTCTTTCATAAAAGTGTAGCAATCTTGCAAAAAACTATTAAAAAAAGTTATCAGAATAGGGTGGACCACTGAAACTTTTGATAGAACAACATGCTATATGCATATGAATCATTTCCTGATTCTACCTTTTGAGATGTTAGGTTATAGAAATGCAATAAGATCACAACAGCACAGTGCTACAATGAGGTGACTGAAATCAGGAATTAAGTAAACCTAATGAATGGGATTTCTATTTCAAGTTTCCCAAAAGATTGATAAACAGTTCTGAGACCAAATTGTACCTCTATTTGTGCCATCCTAGAATTTAATCTAACCATACCTTCTTTGTTGTCATCTCCGGCGCGTACATAATATGTCCTTTTGAGGAACTCAGTTGTCATCACAATTTTCACTGCATTCAGAATAAACATCAGGGCACATTCTTCTTAGTTTGGTAAAGCCCTTTTTTTGTACGATAGTAAAACTATGTTTTTTTAAGGGACAGTAAAACTATGTTAGTACATGCACCGGAAAGTTTGGACGAAGCAAAGCGGTGTCAAGCACCGACCTAAGCAACAGATAGTCTGGTCTAAACCCGTGCTTTGCAGCATTAAAGGCGTCATAAGAATGGACTGGCTATAATATTATTTATAAGTAAGATAATATGACAAAGAAATTTTGTCTTGTTTCTTGTTTATAATGCTAGTGCAAATTGAACGAAACTATCAAAGGTATGAAACAATCCAGTGGCAGCATCATGAAGTTCTGTGTGCGTGTGGGTGGGTTTGAGTCTATGTATGACTCTCTCTTCTTCTATTAATACAATGATACACAGCTCTCCTGCGTGTTCGAGAAAAAAAATCCAGTGGCAGCAGCACCGAGGAAATCTTAAGGCATTAGGACAATAGCGACAACTATGATAAGCACATCTGCACATGGAAAGGTACGGAACTCAACACAACTGATTTCACAATAGTGTGCCAACCATAGGCAAGATGCATGTTCCAATGACTTCTGTTTTCAGTCAGAGATACAGCCTCCAAGTAATCTGGAACTTTATCATTCCCTCGAGCATCTAGATTTCTTTGAAGTTGCCATCCATGATCCATGATGCCTTTTCAATGCCTTCCGGAGTCTCAGCTTTGCAGCAATCCAGCACCTCAATCCACAAGCCTGCGTTCTGAAACTTGGAGCAGGTCCTGCAACCTATGTACAGAAGTATCAAGTAGAAAAATCATTAGATGAATGTAGCAATGCGTAAATACCAAATAATGTAAGCCAAGAAACTCCATCCCATCATCAATGGCTAATAAATCGGATGGGATAAATTCCTCTGTCAGCCACCGACTGCGAAGCAATTTTTTGCAAGACTTCAACTGACTAATGGCGAGCGGACGGCGCGAGGACCGCCGGGGGCGGGGGGCAGGGCCCGCTCGTGCAGCTGTGCCGCACAACGGAGGTGCCGTGTAGAAAAGCAAATCGAGCAGAGGAGAAGATGGAGAACCATAGGGAGTCCCCTGTTCTTCCCCAAACCAGAACCCTACAAATCAAAATCCCCAAATCTCAGTGCATCCCTAACCCTAATGGCACGTTTTGATTGGGATGGGGATAGGGAATGGGAAATGGATTGAGATAGCAGGAAGGGGTATGGAATGGCTATGCTACTCTTCATTTCTCTATCTTCATTCATTTTTCATTATCCAAATATGGGATCAGATCTATCCCACTCCTTATTTCCCTATCTCACCCTACATTTTCCCAATATCCAAATGGCACATAGGTGAATACCCCATACGTTGCTAGCGGAAAATAAGAGCGAATTATAACATGTATATATTATATAGACATGTGCATACCGACAAAAATGAACCTCACAAATAAGCACAATATCAACGATGTCCTCACCATCTTGCTGCTATTGTAAATCCATCTGTACAAATCTACATTGGTAGGAAAACAAATACATTTCAATTAATAGTGAGTTCAGCGCTATACATGAGAATTTATACTTGCTATTGTAAATCCATCTGTACAAATCTACATTGGTAGGAAAACAGATACGTTTCAGTTAAAAGTGAGAGTTCACGCTATACATGAGAATTTATACTTGGTATTTGAAATTTGTGAACAACTCTGTAATGCTTTGTTAAATAATATGTTGGGGAAAAAGATGCCCTCAATTAATGTTTGCCTTCTGGAAAGAAGATATCATTCACTGAACCCTAAAACTGGCCTCTAGCAACAATTCCCATGAATTTAGTGTATTGCAGCATGGACAGTCCATTATGATGTCAGTAGCACAGCTCTGGATCGCAGCTTACTATTGTTGGGTGCTGTTTTTAAAAGTGTATTTGAATCAACGAACTGCCAAGAGAGGACCACAGTTACATGTACGTAGCAGAATTATATCCCGAAGGCTATAAAAAAATAGTACCCTTAATCTTTGAGTTGTATTAAGAAAAAATCTTCCTCGTAACACAAAAGGAAAAAAAGGGAATGGATGTGATCTGGTTCATGAACTCTGGCATATATATACGTAAGTAACATCAAAAGGGTTGGCATGTTCAGTTTAGTCGAGTGATCCTGTATATATCCTACCACTAAAAAAATGAGAGAGAGAGAGTGAGAGATACTTACCAGTAGATAGTGGTAGGAAAACGGAGAGAATAGAAGAGGTCAAGATTCGGCCGGTCATCTAGCTCTTGCACGGCGGGAGCAGGCACTTGTTGGCAGCGAAGTGCTTGGCCCCGAACCTGTCTGTATACCGCCCCTGTGGTATGGGCCCACATAGCTACTTGTAGCTGACATCGAACGCCATCCACTTCCTTGCTGCCGCGGCCACGCACCGGGATGCTCCTGTCGATCTCTAGGATGTCCATCACCTGTGGCATCATGAACAGCGGCGGCAATGAGAAGGTCACAAGAAAAGGAGAGAAACTAATGGGAATCTTCCGAACGACACGAGGATAATTTAAGCAAGCATAGGAGAAGACGGGATGACATCAGTATCAGATTATGGTGCGTGAGTTACTGGGAGGGGGAGGGCTCACATGATTCAATTCCACCAATTTACGATGGGTTGGACAGTTAGATCAAAAGAATAACTGAAATCTAATGGCTACAAATTTCCGATGACGTGGCTCGCTGTGGATTCAACTTTATAGTAATCAATGACTGTTAGTGGCCTCCATCTATATAGGAGCATAGGAGTAGACAGATGGACATCAGGTTCACATATGGTGCATGAGTTACTAGGAGGGGGGAGGGCTCGCATGATTCAACGTCCAGGGAGACAGGGAGCCGATGTACAAATGGTGGATTGGACGGTCAGATAAAAAATAAATCTGATTATCTAACGGCTACGAAATTCCGATGACGTTTTGTCACGCCACTTCCATTGGTGCGACAAAACAATACTGTCACACCAACGAAAATGGCGTGACAAGGTTTTCCACGTGAAAATTGCCGTCCAACGTGATAAATTTTGTCGCGCCAACGCATGTGGTGTGATAGCATGATCTTATTGTGCGTTGGTGTGACCAAAAGGTTTAAAAATAAAAACAAAAAAAAATAAGTGAGACAATTTTTGAAATAAAAATTTAAAAAGGATTAAAAATTAAAAATATCTATCTTTTGGTCTCTCTAATGCCCCTAGTATATTTATGCTGTTCATGAATCATGTGTTACAGCCTTTTATTGGGAAGTTTGTTGTTATATATTTTTTTACGATATACTCATATGCAGTAGTAGCATGGATCAGCACTTGCATCATCTCAGAGAAGTGCTCTCTGCATTAAGATGTGGAAAATTATATGCACATTCAATGAAGTGTGAGATGTTAACTACTATGAACCGTTTGGGTGGTCATCGTATCAGCAAAGGTCTTAGAACTTGATCGAAGTAAGGTTGAAACTATTACCAACTGGCCTACTCCACGTACTCTAACAGAAGCTCGTAGTTTTCATAGCCTTCTTCTTTCTATCAGCGATTCATTTGGAATTTCAGCATAATCATGGTCCCTTTTACTGATTGCATGAGAAGAAGTGGAATATTTGTACTAACTAAAG
Organism: Miscanthus floridulus; assembly: GCF_019320115.1. Lineage (NCBI taxonomy): Eukaryota > Viridiplantae > Streptophyta > Magnoliopsida > Poales > Poaceae > Miscanthus > Miscanthus floridulus. The sequence continues at coordinate 27,459,023 of NC_089586.1, read as the reverse complement.
AAGCACGTACATAATGCATTTGAGGAGACTAAGAATAAAATTGCTTTGGCGGATTGTTTAGCCTTACCAGATTTGACATGTTATTTGAAGTGGATTGTGATGCTTCCAAGATAGCGATTGGTGCTGTTCTTAGATAAGGATCTCACCCTATGACTTTCATCAGTGAAAAATTGATAGGAGCACAACTTGGGGTACCCCACTTATGAAACTGAACTATTTGTTGTGGTTCGGGCCTTGCAAATTCGGAGGCATTAATTGTTGCATCATGAGTTTGTTCTCTACAAAGATCATGGAGTTAAACATTTTCAAAGTCAAGCTACCTTCAATCACAAACAAGCACAATGGGTCAGCTTCCTTCAAGAATACAACTTTGTATTGAAGCACAAAAAGAGTGGCTGATGCACTAAGTCATAGCTGCATCGAAGCTTTCCAATGATTACTTCAACGACTACTTTAAACTACATGTTGCACTGCTCAAAACCCTAGTCATCTCTCTAGTGAGACACCAAAGAGTTCCGGTGTGCGTCTTATCCCAAAGTGGTGCAAAAAGGTTCCTCTCTGGAGTCACTCTCTGGGGACTGTTGGCTCACAAGATCACCGGCTCAGGTAAGTGAACCACTCACCAGTCTTACCGAGCACCCGCTAGTGTTGTCGAGCACCCACTAGTCGTGCCGACCACGAACAGGCATTGTCCGTCCCCACTCACTTGGCTGGAGATAGAGGAAGAAGGGAGAACAGAGCATGCACGCATAATACAAGACTCCCTTTACTAAGTTGCCGTGGTAGTCTATTTATACAACTCTATCCATCTAGTCCTAGTACAACGCACATGCTGAGTAACTAGATAACATACAAGGCTGACTCTGCGCCAGCCTCTGCATGTGGCTACAGTGTTGCAGGTGAGCCGTGCGGCGCTTGCACCTGCAACAGCTACAGTATCACAGCAGGGGGTCCTTTCGGCGCCGCCTTCCCTTGCTGTGTTCACACAAGGAAAGCAATAGTTTATTCTAACAATTCTTCCCCTAAACCTACTGCTATCCCTTGTACCCCCTCCATGCTGATCATCTCCTTCAGCTCCGTGAGTCGAAGACGTCCGAGCGGCTTGGTGAGGACGTCCGCGAGTTGCCGACCAATTTCGACGAACTCGATAACGATCTGCCCTCCATCGACACAGTCCCTAAGGAAGTGGAACTTCACGTCGATGTGTTTGCTCCGATCGTGCAAAACCGGATTCTTCGCGAGGGCGATGGCGGGCTGGTTGTCCACCATCAGTGCTGGTGGGTGAGCTTCCACGTCGGTCAGCTCGCCCAGCAGCCGGCACAGCTACACAACTTGGCATGCCACTACGTACTCTGCCTCGCACATAGATAGCGCCACCACCTTTTGTTTCAGCGACAACCATGAGATTGGAGCCGCCCCGAGGAAGACGAGCACACCAGAGGTGCTCCGTCGTCCATCGATGTCCCCCGCCATGTCTGCATCGCTGAACATAGTGAGCTGCAGCCTACTCCCGTCGGTCTTTGGGAAGATGATCCCATGATCCACCGTCCCCTTGACGTAGCGCAGTAGCCGCTTCACCATAGCCTAGTGATCCTCTCTGGGATCCTCCATGAAGTGACTGACATAGCCCATGATGAACGCAATGTTCGGCCTCATGTGGACTAGGTAGCGCAGACCACCGACAATGCTCCGGTAGAATGTTGCATCCACCTTCACCGTGGTACTGGCCTTCGTCAGCTTCAGCCGCTCCTCCATCAGAGTCACGCATGGCTTGCACTCAGCCATGCCGCTCCTCTCCAACAGCTTGGAGGCATACGCGCTCTGACCGAGCATGAGTTCCTCCTTCCCCTGTCTCACCTCAATGCCGAGGTAGTAGGAGAGTGCGCCGAGATCGCTCATTCAAAAATGGGCCGCCATGTCATGCTTGAAGCTGTTGATGTCCTCCGTGCGCGCGCTGGTGACGATCAAGTCATCCACATACACGCCGACGACGAGCTCCTCCTTCCCCCATCACCGCATGTAGAGCACGTGCTCGGTTGCGCACCGCTGAAACCCAAGCTCACCCAACGTGGCGTCAAGCTTGGCGTTCCATGCTCATGGGGTCTGCCGTAGCCCGTAGAGCACCTTGCGTAGTTGGAGCACCCTGTGCTCCTCTCCCTTGACGGCGAAACCTGGAGGTTGCCTGACGAAGACCGTCTTCGCCAGTTCGCCATTGAGGAAGGTCGATTTAACATCCAAGTGATAGATGCACCAGTCCTTTGCTACTGCCAAGGCTAGTAGCAAACGAACCAACTCCATGCGCGCTACTAGCGCAAAGACCTCCTCGAAGTCGATGCCCTCACGCTAAACAAAGCCTCGGGCGACAAGACATGCCTTGTGCTTAACAATGGCGCCGAGCTCATCCCGCTTGACCTTGTACACCCACTTCAGGCTGATTGGACATCATCCTAGAGATGCATCGACAAGCTACCATGTCTCATTTTCCTCGATCACCTTCATCTCCTCCAGCATCGCCCATCGCCAGTTTCCGTCCTGCTCGGGCAGCACGAACGTGGGTGGTTCCTCTGCACTGATGAGCAGTAGCTCTGCATCATTGAGCAGCCGACTAGCCAGTCCTGAGGGTCCTATGCCGCCGACGATGTCATCCAGCCTATGGAACCGCACCTCCTCACCTTCGTGGTAGGCGTCCACGAACTCAGTGATGTCACATGGAGGTGAGGCGAACTCAATCAGCATTGATGGAGTTCCCTGTTCCACCAGAGTGCTTGGCATAGCACCTTAAGTGCTCGGCCCTTGGTTGCAGTGCTCGGCACTACTTCTAGACAGCTCATCATAACTCCTGCAGTGTTCGGCCCTACTGTAGGACTGCTCAGCCTCAGTCTTGGAGTGGTTGGCACCACTATAAGATGTCTTGGCTCTACCATAGGAGTGCTCGGCACCCATCCTAGAGTGGTTGCCACCACTACAGAACCTTCCGGCACCACTCCTGGCATGCTCGGTATCCCTCTAGGAGTGCTCGGTACTCCTCCTGAAGTGTTCGGCATCCCTCCCGAAGTGCTCGACACTGCCCCAGAAGTGCTCGGCTCTACCGCTGGAGTGCTCGGCACTCCTCCCGGAGTGCTTGCCATCTCTTCCCTAGTGTATCCACCACCGTGGATGACCAAGTGCTCGACGATGAAGGTGCTGGTGAAGCCGCCAGCATCCCCCGTGCTCAGACTGCTCTAGTCTCAAGCCACCTTCTCGTCGAACACGACGTCGTGCGAGACAAGCACCTTGTCTCTGCATGGGTCATAGAGCCAGTACGCCTTGGTACCCTCCGCATAGCCTAGGAACACCATCGGTGTGCTCCCATCCTCTAGCTTGGTGAGGTTCGGCTTCATCTTCCTGACATGGCCGATGCAGCCAAATGTTTGGAGGAAGGACACGCTCGGCTTGTGCCCATACCAAGCTTCGAACGACGTCTTGCCAGCCAGGGTTTTGGTCGGAGTGCGGTTGAGGATGAACACCGCCGTGGTCACCACCTCCCTCCAGAACCTTGCTGGCATGCCTTTGGCCTTCATCATGGATCGGGCCATGCCGACCACCGTCTGGTTCCATTGCTCCACCACACCATTTTGTTTTGGTGAGTACAGTGCGGTGTGGTGTCGCTCCACACCCTGATCCGCGCAGTACATAGCAAACTCCACTAAAGTGAATTCACCACCGTGATCAGCTCTCAGCACTCGGAGCTTCTTACCGCTCTCGGCCTCCACGCGCATCTTGAACTTCTTGATCGTTGTCGCTGCTTCATCCTTGCTCGTCAGGAGTTGCAGCCACATGTAGCGACTACAATCATCCATGAGTAGGAGGAAGTACCGCCGACCACCATTTGTAGCTGGCGTGATTGGCCCGCAGAGGTCGTCATGGACGAGCTCGAGAGCGTCCTTCGCGCGATTCTTTTATTCTAGGCTAGGCAGCTGTCACATAGCTCGCCTCCATGCTTGATGTAGGGTAGCCCTCGGACCATCTTCTCCAGCCGACCAAGCGCGTCGAAGTTGAGATGTCTGAACCAGGCATGCCACATCCACGGTTCCTTGGAGTGCCTTGTCGCCAGGCACACCGGCTGCTCTACCTTCAGGTCGAGCAGGTACAACCGGTTCAGGGACCTCTTCACCTTGGCAAGAAGTCGCTGCTCCCGATCCCTGATCCTAAGGACTTCGTCCTTGATCAGTACCTCGCTACCATGCTCATCCAGCTGACCAATGCTGATGATGCTGGAACGCAACTGTGGGATGTAATATACATCTATTAGCACACGGTGCTTTCCGTTCTGGCACCTAAAGATGATGATGTCGCACCCTTGGATAGACACCCTTGATCCATCAGCAAACTTCACCGTACCGGTAACATCATCATCAAGCTTGGAGAAGGATGCCTTGGAGCTCGTCATGTGGTTGCTGGCACTAGAGTCCAGATACCACCGTTGCTCCTAGTCGGCGCCCACACGTCCGAGGTGGACTTGGGCGCGTGGTTTGTTGAGGTTGACAATCTTTAGGGCCTTCCTAGGTCCTTCCACCGTCGTCGCATCTTCCCTCTCCTCGGCCTCGACGTCGTGCAGTGCACAGAATGTCGCCATCAGGATAGTGGCCTCATCCTCATCATTAGCTTACGCCAGATGAGCCTTAGCCTTCTTCTCCTGCTTACAATTTAGGCACTCCCATGCCCAATGGCCCATCTTCCCGTAGAGCCGGTAGGCGTTGGGGTCAACTTGCTTCTTCTTCTCCGAAGAAGCCCAGCCACGACGCTTGCCATCGCCACCGCGGCTAGAGGAGGCTGTCTTCTTGGAGTTCCTTCGAGCAGCCCACTCCTCTTCCGTCAGCAGCAGTTTGTCGCTGTCCTTCGTTGCTGTCGCCTGCTCTAGGCGCTCATCCACCGCCCACAGATGGCCTATCACATCCTCAATGGTGAGGGTGGACAAGTCCAATATCGTCTTTATGGAGAGTGCGATCTTGATGTACTTTGTCGACATGGAGTGGAGGTACTTGGAGACCGCCTCCTCTTCATTGATGGTGACGCCATGGCTCTTCAGCTTGCTGATGAGCGTCTACAGACGGAGGGAGAAGTCCACTGTTTCACCATCCTTGAACTTGAGGTTGGCGTACTCCTGTAATAGAACCGACTAATTATACGAAATTAAGTAAGAAAATCATTCGCCAGAGCAGATGATTTAGCAAACTTAAGCCCGTATAACCCGGTAGTCTGTGAAATCACGAAGGATTTCAAACCAACTTCCATTTCAGCCAAGATCGTAATAAGTTTAGCGGTCACCATCACATATTACATAAAAGTTTACAATCTCAGATACATCAGAGTTTCAACATAGTTATTACAAAACAAGTTTGAATAAAAGTAGCGGAAGCCATTTGTTCAAACCTCACACACACTCACGCGGAGTTCAAATATAGTGCCAGCGAATGATCACCTCCAACAAAAGCATCAGACGAGACATAAGGAATGACCATGCCCATGGTCCTAAGCATCACCCATCGCAGGATAAAGGCAGTTGATACAGTAGCCGTAATACATCTGCCCATCTGCAACAAGTGGGAATAAAACCCTGAGTACGAGAAGGTACTCAGCTAGACTTACCCGACATAACCAAAAATAAGTGACACCAAGAATTATGAAGGGCTTTATAGTAGGGTAGCTGACTCATTTGCAAAAGAAGCATTTTTAGCATTTCAAGAATCTTTCTAGAAGCATTATTGTCAAGTTAATTGTTATTAACCTGTCGACTAGATTTGCACCTATACTAGAGCAAACATGTGATTAAGCAGATAATGATAACCAATGATCATTAAACAACTTCCATACTATCATATTCACTATAACTGTCCAAGTGTTCCATAAATATTTACTACGATGAAGTAACTCAAGTCAAGTGCTCACTATCCAGGAGCGATGGCGATTCGAATCGATTCCTAACCAGCTGGTGATTTATTCCTTACACAAACCTCACGCACCCGCTAAAGTGAGATATTGATCACCGAGTCAACTATCCAGGAATCTTGAGTTTGCCAGGAACCACATGTACACGGGGGCCGACCGACTGCACTTTGGTCTTATCATCTCGCCCCCATGTCCTACCACACCTGCTTCGGCACAGTGCGTTGCGGGCAATCTACTCGGCCCGAATAATCTCCCAGCTTCACGGTCGGAAGGTACTTTATCCGGCCAGCTAAATGTAAGGCATGCGTTCAACATGACTCGCGGCCCAACAACGGTCGGTCCTTAATCGATACAGACGGAAGCACTACAGTCCAAAACTCTGCAAGTCTCCGTCCGGTCTCAACTTCATTTAACACTTAGTTATACCATGACTTCCTAGTCATCCAAGCAGATCCAGGTAACCACCTATAGCTCACAGGTGACAGGAAATCACCCGACTTCTACCGGTCTAAGCCAGCTAAGCATTGACTCGACTGCGGATACCCGGGTAACAAGGATATAGTATAACAAAGGTAGACAAGGTATAATGCATCAACGGTTGCAAACAACTCCTAAACGTAATGCATCAATTAAAGTAAAGCATTTAATTAAATAATAGCAAACCAGGAGAAAATGCTCTGGGGCTTGCCTCTCTCGAAGGACCTCGGACGATGATCGGGGCACTCTAGAAGTTCCTCAACGTCCTCCTCGTCGGCTTCGGGCACTTCCTACGGCTGCACCTCGAACTGCTCCTCGGGCTCCTCGGGTATGACGACTGGGTTCTCGGTTTGCGATCCTATATGATGCAATGTGCGTAAGTGCTTATGCAATCGGTGAATCGGATGAGATGAATACAATGGATAGGTTAAAATGCAAGGTAGTCAACATCATCCAAGAAAATATACTACAAGCACATGTCATCTACTGCATTCTCTTCTACTACTAATATGTCAAGTCAACACATCTTATTAAATGCTTCAAAGATACACCAAAGCTTTACTAATTTCTTAATCCCATAAAAAGCAACACTTAATTAAACCCTAATTAATAATAGGTTTGAATAGCAACCTCTATTTTTCTTGCTTAGAAAAATCTTAGAAAATTACTACAGCATAGTACTACCCTAAGTATTCTACTATCAGATTTTCATGGTATTTGAATGAGTGGACTAGCCTACACAAAAATAACAAGCTATGGCAGGATTATGAACATAAAAATACTTTGAACTGTGAAAAGTGTCAAACAACAGAGTTAGTATTTTTCCTAGGTTCTTCATAGCATACAATGACTGTACAAAAATTATCACATGCATGTTTTATACAAAGTTTGCTCTCTAGCTAAAATAACAAAAATCAGCCATTAAAGGTACTTGAACTACACCTCAAAATTTTTCCACAGCACATGCATGAAACATATTTTTCCTAGGAAGTACATTACATAAGAATATTAACAAACTTGGAAATCATATTTTTCTGAAGCCTATAGATTTTTCTACACATTTTTAAGTTATCAGCAATATACATGATTAATTAAAGTTCTACAGAAAAGTATCTAAAAAATGACGTGATAATTTTCCCAAGTAGATCTAATGATAAGGAACCTAGACAAATTTATTTCAACAGTTTTGGAGCAAATTTGAGTACCCAAACATTTTCCAAACCATTTCTATTTTCAAATAATAAAGAATAAATTGAAAACCATTTATCCTACGGCTACTGGGCCAGCCCGCCGAAATCAGCCGGCCCATGGCCACTTTTGGCCTGTGCGGCCCAAGCGCAAGGAAGGCGGAGACGGCCCGGCAGGCGTTGGCCCACAGCCTGGCTCGGCCTGGCTTGGCTGAGGCAGAGGCCACACCGACGCTTGTGACGTCGCGGCGGCGCGGCTCGGCCATGAGGCCGGCGGCCATTGCCGGCTGTGGCAGGGCAAGCTAGCGGGAGCACGAGGTTTGCGAGAAGATGGCGAAGGCGGGAGGGTAGCTAGGTGGGGTTGGAGAAGAGGAGGAAGGTGACTTCCTTGGCGCCCGAGCACGGCGGCGCCATGGACGACGGTGGCAAGGCTTGAGACGGCTCTACCTGAGCTCAGCAGTCGGTGCAAACCCGAGCACAACTTGAAGGAGAGCAAGGCGGAGCTGCGGGCATGTGATTGCTGGCCGAGGTGGAGGAGCCGCGGCGGATTTCGTCGGCGGGTACGGTGGCGCGGCGAGGAGGAGAGCGAGTGCGTGCGGTGCTTGTGGAGAGGAGAAACAGCACGGGAGTGAGCGAGCGAGCTCACCGGCTTTGGCAGGAATAGGCGAGCGCATGGGCGCAGGCGCAGGCCGGCTGTGACGTGCGGCGGCGTCGACGGTGCATGGCCGCCACACGGCGGGCAAGCTCTGTCGTGGTCAGGCGTGCGGCGCAGCGCGTCAGCGGGCAGGCGCACGCAGAGGCAGGCCAGCATGGCGCTGGGCTGGGCTGGGCTGAGGCGAGGCACGCGGCGCGGCGAGATGCTGGCTGGGCCAGCTTCGGCCGTGGGCCAAAAGTGAGGCGGCGGCCCGCGAAGGAGAAAAAGCCCTTTTTCATTTGTATTTTCAAGGAATTTTTAAATGCCAACTTTCAAACATTATTTTGAGCAAGAAAATGACATCTTTTGAAAATGTACCAAAAATGAAAGTTGATTAGAATTTAATTCTCAACAACTTTGCTTTTATGACCAAAGCCAAATTCTTTCTAGATTTTGAATTGTAAAATCAAAGTCCATGTTTAACTCAAAACCCTAATTTTTGGAAAATTACTTTGGAAGCAAAATTTTGACTAAATTTGAATACAAACCTTGCTCCAAAAGTTGAACTAAATAACCCTAGATGATTTACAATAGTAGCCAAACATGTTTTACTAACCTAGCAAGCAAAATCAGGGCAAAACAATTCTAACAAAGGTATGCAACATTCAGGTCCCACAACATGTTTCAAATGTTTCGAAGCAGTGTTTCAATTGTTATTTACATGATTAGGCATGTATGATTAGGATGCTTGATGATGCATGATATGTATGATTTGCAGTGCCTAAATGCAGGCATAACACCGGGGTGTTACAGCCCTCCCCCCTTATAAAAATCTCGTCCCGAGATTTGGGTTACGAACCATTTGTTATAAAAATCTTCATAAGCTTTTTGTAGATACTCTCCTGTTTCCCAAGTTGCATCTCCCTCATCATGATGATCCCACTGTATCTTATATGTTTTCACCACACTATTCCGAGTAGCACGTTCCTTAGTGTCTAACACCCGGACTGGTTGCTCATGATACACCAAATCTGATTTGAGTTGGATACCTCAAGGTTCTATTCTTTCCTCCAGAACACACAAACATTTCTTGAGATGTGATACATAGAAAACTAGGAAAACGGTACTCATTGTCTCAGGTAACTCTAACTTGTAGGCTACCGGACCTCTTTGTTCCAAGATCTTGTATGGTCCTATGAATCTCGTGGCAAGCTTTCTTCAGACTCCGAACCTTTTCTTCTTAATTGGCATGACTTTCAGATAAACATAGTCACCAACTTCAAACACAAGGGGTCTCCTTCTTCTGTCTGCATAGCTTTTCTGACGTGATTGGGCCGCTTTCATATTCTGCTGAATAATATGAACTTTCTTCTCGGCTTCTTCTACAAAGTCAATGCCATAATACCTTCTATCACCAGGCTCGACCCAATTCAATGGTGTTCTATATTTTCTGCCATATAAAGCTTTGAATGGGGCCATCTTGATGCTTTCTTGATAACTATTATTATAAGAAAACTCAGCTAACGGTAACCATGACTCCCATGATCCCTTAGAAGACAATACACAGGCTCTTAACATGTCCTCCAAAACCGCATTCACTCGTTCAGTCTGACCATCTGTCTGAGGATGATAAGCGGTACTGCGAATCAAACTAGTTCCTAAGCCTTTGTGTAAATGTTCCCAAAAGTGAGCCGTGAACTGTGAGCCTCTATCAGATACTATGGTCTTTGGTATACCATGCAACCTCACAATTTCTGCAATATACTTCTCGGCATATTAAGGTGGTCGATAATCTGTTTTGACAGGCAAGAAATGAGCGGTCTTGGTAAGATGGTCCACAATTACCCAAATCGAATCATGTCCTTTTTGAGTAGTGGGCAGACCCGTGATAAAATCCATACTTATATCGTCCCACTTCCAACTAGGGACTAATAAGGGTTGCAACATACCGGCAGGTTTCATATGAATAGCTTTCACTCGACAACATGTGTCGCATCTGGCAACATATGCTATAATTTTTTTCTTCATTTTGGTCCACCAATAACGAGATCTTAGTTCTTGATACATCTTACTACTTCCAGGATGGATAGATAGCTTAGAAAGGTGAGCTTCATCCATGAGTTTATTCCTAAGCTCTCGATCCTTGGGAACCACAAGACGGTCATCAAACCACAACACGCCCTATTCATCCACTTTAAAGTGTTGAGATGACTTTTCTTTTATCTTCTCTTTGATGTGGAATATTCCCTTGTCGGTTTTCTGGCCTTCTATTATCTTACTCTCCAAAGACCAACTAATCTGAATGCTATGTAACACAGCAGGATACATTAGATCGAACCCATCTTCAAGTAATGGCTGCACATTCAAGTAATGTGACTTTCTGTTCAAAGCATCTGCCACTACATTGGCTTTTCTAGGATGATATTGCACATTCAAGTTGTAATCCTTGATCAATTCCAACCATCTGTGCTGTCTCATGTTTAACTCTAGTTGGGTAAAGATGTACTTAAGACTCTTGTGATCTATGAAAATGTTGCAAACATTACCAAGTAGGTAATGTCTCCAAATTTTTAGGGCGTGCACAACTGTAGCAAGTTCAAGATCATGTGTTGGATAGTTGACCTCGTGCTTTCTCAATTAACGTGATGCATAAGCAATGACTCTCCTTTCTTGCATAAGAACACAGCCCAATCCAGTCTTCGATGCGTCGCAAAACACATCAAATGGTTTCTCGATATCTGGTTGTGCTAGAACAGGAGCAGTGGTCAACAGTTTCCGCAAAGTGTGGAAAGCTGCTTCACACTCCTCTGTCCACACAAACTTGTGATCCTTCTATAGGAGACTCGTCATCGGTTTGGCAATCTTCAAAAAGTCTGGTATAAAGCGACGGTAATAACCCGCTAGTCCTAAGAAACTTCTAATCTTAGGAACTATGGTCGGTGCTTTCCAATTCATAACTTCTTGCACCTTACTTGGGTCGATTGAAACCCCATTCTCTGACAAAATGTGACCAAGGAAAGGAACTTCCTTCAACCAGAATTCGCATTTGCTAAACTTAGCATACAGTTGATGATTCCTAAGTCGGGTCAAGACAATTCTCAGATGCTCTTCATGATCTTTCTCGTTCTCGAAGTACACCAAAATGTCATCGATGAACACTACCACAAACTTATCCAATTTTGGCATGAAAACTGTATTCATCAAAAACATAAAGTATGCAGGAGCATTTGTCAAGCCAAAGGACATGACAAGATACTCATACAACCCGTATCTGGTGGAAAATGCAGTTTTTGGTATATCCTATGGCCTAATCTTGATCTGATGATAACCGGATCTCAAATCTATTTTTGAGAACACCTTGGCCTTGGATAATTGGTCAAACAGAACATCAATATGAGGCAAGGGATACATATTCTTGATGGTCACAGCGTTGAGTGGCCTGTAATCTACGCACATTCTCAACGTGCCCTCTTTCTTCTTCTTCACAAACAAGGCGAGACATCCCCATTCAGACTTGCTTGGCCGAATAAACCCCTTTTTTGATAAATCTTCTAACTACTTCTTCAACTCAGCTAGTTCATCTGGAGGCATCCGATAGAGTCTCCTTGAAATCGGAGCTGTTCCAGAGACTAACTCAATTCCAAACTCAATCTCCCTATCCAATGGAAGACCAGGTAGCTCATCCGGGAATACATCCAGAAATTCACACACTACCGAAATCTGATGAATATGAATGACTGCCATAGCACATGTAACACTTATAAGGTCTGTTCTTTGAGGCAATGGTACTTGGAAAGTACCCTCACCTAGGGGATCCTTAAGGGTAAGTACTCGACTTCCAGTATCTATGACTGCTCCCCAATCCTTCATCCAATTCATCCCTATAATGACATCCAAAACTAATCTAGGCATAACTATCAAGTTCACTCAGAACTTCCTGCTACCTAATTCAAGGGTTGCCCCTCGAACCATCCGGTTGGTCAAAACATCAGCCCCTGCTGAACTTATATGGTAACCATAACCCAAATCTGTGCATAGTTGTTCATGTTTCTATGCAAATGCTTGACTCATAAAAGAATGCGATGATCCAGAATCAAATAGAACAACTGTAGGGTTTTCGTTGACAGGAAACTTACCAGCAGTGACGGGCTCTCCCTCAGGAATTTTATCCACTGTCGTACTATGCACTCTAGCATTATAAGTCTGCTTCTTCTTGGGCGGGTACGGACAAAACCTCGAAAAATGGCCGGGTTGATCACAGTTATAGCAGGGTCCCCTCACTATCCCGGCAGATCCTACAGCTCCCTTGGAACTGCCTTGTACCACAGTTGTGGCTACTTTATTGGGCTGTACTGCCATCTTGTAAGGCTTCTGGGGTCCACGGAAATTCTGACTTCTTTGCTGAGGTGGCCTAAACCTAGCGCCAGGTGCCGATGGGCGATAAGGAGGATGACCTCCCATAGGTACTCTAGCTTGGGACAGACCACCTTCAAAGGCTCTCTTGCGTGTCTTGGCTGCGGTGCTGGCGTTGTTATTCTTCTCCTGCTTCAGACAGTCGCTAATGAAGTCATTGAACCTGACACGGTTGTTGGTACCAACATGCTTTATCATTTTTGGATTGAGTCCCCTCTTGAAACTGGCTATCCTCTTGGCATCTGTGTCAACCATGTCGGGAGCATAGCGACACAAGTTGTTGAAGGCATGCAGATATTGTGTCACGGTCTTGGTGCCCTGGTTCAACGCCAGAAACTCTCCCAACTTCATCTCGGTTAGCCCGGGTGGAATATAGACTCCACGGAAGGCCTCCGCGAACTCTCTCCATGAAATCTGAGCATTTGGAGGGAAGGTGGTGCGATGGTGCTTCCACCACATTCCCGCCGGTCCTTGCAATTGAAGTGCAGCATACTCTGTTTTCAGCACCTTAGTCATCCTCAACACATGGAATTTATCTTCCATCGTGTTGATCCATTCCTCATCATCGAGTGGCTCTGTTGCTTCCTTGAATACTGGTGGCCTGGTGTCCATGAAATCTTTGAAGCTGCTATATTGGTTCACTCCCATGCCACCACCTTGATTATTACCACGTTGAACGTTGTTGGCGATGGTGCGTAGAAAATCCTCCATATTCTTCTGGGATTGTTCCGCGTTGCGCTGACTCCCGAGCAGCTATGCGAGGAACATCTCGAGGGTAAACGGGGGAGGAGGTGGCAAATGTGGTTCATGGGGAGGTTCATTGTTGTTGCCGTGGTTTCCACCACCACCACCACCACCGGTCCCCGCACCGTTAGCACCAGTCTCAGCGGCCTCATACGTGGATCGGCGAGTGTTTGTCATCTGCATATTTCAGCAACAAGTAATGATTGAGTGAAGCTGTAATAATTGCAAGTGAAGGAAAAATTATGCCGTACTGAATTTACTGGAGAGAATAAATTCGTACAATAAAACAGAGGCATAACAATCGCATCCCAATTAAAACAACCGCACTTAATCAAACTACTTCAATGGTCAAACATCGCGTCCATACAACTCAATTTGCCAGCATACATACACTGGACTTTTTATGCATTCAGATATCGCATTCGAAAATTCAAGTTCCAACCACATGTCAAGTCTCATACGTTTGAAGCAACATACAATAGGTTACATGCCAACAAAAGAAAGGTCATCGCGACAGGACCTAGATACTAGCGCAAGGCAACTAGCCTACTCCTCGGGGCCATTGCCGGGATCAGAGATGTCGCCCTCGCCCCCAGGTGAAACTACAGGCTCGTCCTCGTTGTCATCGTCGATATCCATGCCAGCGGCATTTGGTGGAGCATATGGGCCAACCCCATTATAGAGCGCATGAAACTCCTCGTGCAGGTTGCCGTTGTATTCCTCTAGCTCATCGACCCTCTGCAACAGAAGGTCCCTCTCGTCCCAGGCTTCATTCCTTTCCTAAACCAACTGTCCAATCATGCGGTCTGCATTGTTGTTGGCTTGAGTCAACATATGCACCCGTTGCATAGCTCTATCGCCTCTCTCAACCGCCTGATCTCACTGTAAGTTCATATCAGCCAACTACTCCTACAAGCTAGCTATAGCACGTGCTTGTCTCTTCTTCTGCTTTCTCCCCTTGAGCTTATCCTCACCATGCAAGCCAGTCAAAGTCCAGTAGGTACTCTCGAGACCTTCATACGCTCTGATGGCGGCGAACATAGCACTCATTGCCTGGTTGTCGCTAGCCTATCCTTTAGCTGGACCTCTGACCAATGCACTTCCCTAAGGCTGAACCCAAATGGCATCACGAGGATCATCCCTAGGAAAGGTGCCAGCTAGAGCTGCTGCAAGCTCACTGGGAAATCTGCTCATAATGTCCCTGATGACACTGAAGGCTGCTCCCTCTGCACCCTCAGCTGGAGTGCGACCCTCAAACTCCAAATGCCAACCATCCCAATCTGGAGCATCACCGAGAGCAGGAACCGTGATCTCCACCACTGCGAGTCCATCCTCTGCTAACTGGCTCTCATTCCAAGAGTACACCGACTCTTGACCCTCTGGGTACCCCACATCATGGAGCACTCTCCAAAGCAAGGTCGGCATGCCAAACTCGCTCAAGAAGGTGTCCATGGTGCGGTGCTCCCTCAGGGCCAATGGACGTTGAGGTGCTCTTCCTCCGGTGGACTTACGGGCGGTCTGCTTCGTGCGGGCCATCTGTAGCAAAAGTTCTTTTATTACTTCGGGGAAACATATTTTAGGTGATACAACTTTTATCAAAAGGAGATAATCAATTTATAAGGGGAGGAATGCATGACATGAATGAAATGCACAAGTAACATGATGTATGTACATGTCGTACGTTCTCACAAACTTAGGAAATAAATAATTTCTAACGATGAATTCGGTGGCATACAACCGATCTCTCAAATACATAGCTAATATGTTCTACACGATAGCGTTGTTATGTACCTGCAGAAGATTCATTTCAGCCCAATTCCCAATGAATGCATAAAAGCAGTAAAATTTTATCTACACGCTCTACACGAATCCCTAGATACGTGTACAACGGTAGTAACTACCCAAACCATCGTCCTATTGATGGCATCGCCTCCATAGACGGAAGACCCATACATGAGATACCTTTGTAAAACATGCGTAGAACATGTAATTACTCCAGCATCATATAAGCATTCACCCTAGATCGGCGGTGTATTCGATCATGCTCTCACAACTCACACTTACCGAGGCGTAGAGGCAATTGATCCATACATTACCACTCAAACAAGTGGCACTCATACAATAGCACACCATATGAGCGACGAAAGAGAAATATGATGCAAGAACCCCAAGTCAGTACTTAATTAAGCCACCTAAAGTCCTTAACTGGACATAAAGGATATGACCACTGGCACACTTTATAGTTTGGAAATCACATTTTTCAAATGCCTTTTTGTTTTAAATACACTTGTGAAAAGTAACACGCTAAACCATGCTCTGATGCCAGCTGTAACAGAACCGACCAATTATACGAAATTAAGTAAGAAAATCATCCGCCAGAGCAGACGATGTAGCAAACTTAAGCTCGTATAACCCGGTAGTCCATGAAATCATGAAGGATTTCAAACCAACTTCCATTCCAGCCAAGATCGTAATAAGTTTAGCGGTCACCATCACATATTACATAAAAGTTCACAATCTCAGATACATTAGAGTTTCAACATAGTTATTACAAAACAAGTTCGAATAAAAGTAGCGGAAGCCATTTGTTCAAACCACACACACACTCACACGGAGTACAAATATAGTGCCAGCAAATGATCACCTCCAACAAAAGCATCAGACGAGACATAAGGAATGACCATGCCCATGGTCCTAAGCATCACCCATCGCAGGATAAAGGCAGTTGATACAGTAGCCGTAATACATCTGCCCATCTGCAACAAGTGGGAATAAAACCCTGAGTACGAGAAGGTACTCAGCTAGACTTACCCGACATAACCAAAAATAAGTGACACCAAGGATTATGAAGGGCTTTATAGTAGGGTAGCTGACTCATTTGCAAAAGAAGCATTTTTAGCATTTCAAGAATCTTTCTAGAAGCATTATTGTCAAGTTAATTGTTATTAACCTGTCGACTAGATTTGCACCTATACTAGAGCAAACATGTGATTAAGCAGATAATGATAACCAATGATCATTAAACAACTTCCATACTGTCATATTCACTATAACTGTCCAAGTGTTCCATAAACATTTACTACGATGAAGTAACTCAAGTCAAGTGCTCACTATCCAGGAGCGATGGTGATTTGAATCGATTCCTAACCAGCTGGTGATTTATTTCTTACACAAACCTCACTCACCCGCTAAAGTGAGATATTGATCACCGAGTCAACTATCTAGGAATCTCGAGTTTGCCAGGAACCACATGTACCCGGGGGCCAATCGACTGCACTTTGGTCTTATCATCTCGCCCCCCGTGTTCTACCACACCTGCTCCGGCACAGTGCGTTGCGGGCAATCTACTCGGCCCAAATAATCTTCCAGCTTCACGGTCGGAAGGTACTTTATCCGGCTAGCTAAATGTAAGGCATGTGTTCAACATGACTCGAGGCCTAACAACGGTCGGTCCTTAATCGACACAGACGGAAGCACTACAGTCCAAAACTCTGCAAGTCTCCGTCCGGTCTCAACTTCATTTAACACTTAGTTATACCATGACTTCCTAGTCATCCAAGCAGATCCAGGTAACCACCTATAGCTCGCAGGTGACAGGAAATCACCCTACTTCTACCGGTCTAAGCCAGCTAAGCATTGACTCGACTGCGGATACCCGAGTAACAAGGATATAGTATAACAAAGGTAGACAAGGTATAATGCAGCAACAGTTGTAAACAACTCCTGAACGTAATGCATCAATTAAAGTAAAGCATTTAATTAAATAATAGCAAACCGGGAGAAAATGCTCCGGGGCTTGCCTCTCTCGAAGGAGCTCGGACGATGATCGGGGCACTCCGGAAGTTCCTCAACGTCCTCCTCGTCGGCTTCGGGCACTTCCTGCGGCTGCACCTCAAACTGCTCCTCGGGCTCCTCGGGTATGACGACTGGGTTCTCAGTTTGTGATCCTGTATGATGCAATGTGCGTAAGTGCTTATGCAATCGGTACATCGGATGAGATGAATACAATGGATAGGTTAAAATGCAAGGTAGTCAACATCATCCAAGAAAATATACTACAAGCACATGTCATCTACTGCATTCTCTTCTACTACTAATATGTCAAGTCAACACATCTTATTAAATGCTTCAAAGATACACTAAAGCTTTACTAATTTCTTAATCCCATAAAAAGCAACACTTAATTAAACCCTAATTAATAATAGGTTTGAATAGCAACCTCTATTTTTCTTGCTTAGAAAAATCTTAGAAAATTACTACAGCATAGTACTACCCTAAGTATTCTACTATCAGATTTTCATGGTATTTGAATGAGTGGACTAGCCTACACAAAAATAACAAGCTATGGCAGGATTATGAACATAAAAATACTTTGAACTGTGAAAAGTGTCAAACAACAGAGTTAGTATTTTTCCTAGGTTCTTCATAGCATACAATGACTGTACAAAAATTATCACATGCATGTTTTATACAAAGTTTGCTCTCTAGCTAAAATAACAAAAATCAGCCATTAAAGGTACTTGAACTACACCTCAAAATTTTTCCACACCACATGTATGAAACATATTTTTTCTAGGAAGTACATTACATAAGAATATTAACAAACTTAGAAATCATATTTTTCTGAAGCCTATAGATTTTTCTACACATTTTTCAAGTTATCAGCAATATACATGATTAATTAAAGTTCTACAGAAAAGTATCTCAAAAATGACATGCAATAATTTTCTCAAGTAGATCTGATGATAAGGAACCTAGACAAATTTATTTCAACAGTTTTGGAGTAAATTTGAGTACCCAAACATTTTCCAAACCATTTCTATTTTCAAATAATAAAGAATAAATTGAAAACCATTTATCCTACGGCTACTGGGCCAGCCCGCCGAAATGAGCCGGCCCATGGCCACTTTTGGCCTGTGCGGCCCGAGCGCAAGGAAGGGGGAGACGGCCCGGCAGGCGTCGGCCCACGGCCTGGCTCGGCCTGGCTTGGCTGAGGCAGAGGCCACGCCGACGCTTGCGACGTCGCGGCGGCGCGGCGCGGCCACGAGGCCGGCGGCCATTGCTAGCTGTGGCAGGGCGAGCTAGCGAGAGCACGAGGTTCGCGAGAAGATGGCGAAGGCAGGAGGGTAGCTAGGCGGGGTTGGAGAAGAGGAGGAAGGTGACTTCCATGGCGGCCAAGCACAGCGGCGCCATGGACGACGATGGCGAGGCTTGAGACGGCTCTACCTGAGCTCAGCAGTCGGCGCAAATGCGAGCACGACTTGAAGGAGAGCAAGGCGGAGCTACGGGCGCGTGATTGCTGGCCAAGGTGGAGGAGCCGCGGCGGATTTCGTCGGCGGGTGCGGTGGCGCGGCGAGGAGGAGAGCGAGTGCGTGCGGTGCTTGCGGAGAGGAGAAACAGCGTGGGAGTGAGCGAGCGAGCGCACCAGCTTCGGCAGGAATAGGCGAGCACGTGGGCGCGGGCGCAGGCCGGCTGCGACGCGCGGCGGCGTCGACGGCGCATGGCCGCCACGCGGCGGGCAAGCTCTGCCGCGGTCGGGCACGCGGCGCGGCGCGTCAGCGGGCAGGCGCGCACGGAGGCAGGCCAGCGCGGCGCTGGGCTAGGCTGGGCTGAGGCAAAGCGCGCGGCGCGGCGAGATGCTGGCTAGGCCGGCTTCGGCCGTGGGCCCGAAGCGAGGCGGCGGCCCGCGAAGGAGAAAAAAGCCCTTTTTCATTTGTATTTTCAAGGAATTTTTAAATGCCAACTTTCAAACATTATTTTGAGCAATAAAATGACATCTTTTGAAAATGTACCAAAAATGAAAGTTGATTAGAATTTAATTCTCAACAACTTTGCTTTTATGATCAAAGCCAAATTCTTTCTAGATTTTGAATTGTAAAATCAAAGTCCATGTTTAACTCAAAACCCTAATTTTTGGGAAATTACTTTGGAAGCAAAATTTTGACTAAATTTGAATACAAACCTTGCTCCAAAAGTTGAACTAAATAACCCTAGATGATTTACAATAGTAGCCAAACATGTTTTACTAACCTAGCAAGCAAAATCAGGGCAAAACAATTCTAACAAAGGTATGCAACATTCAGGTCCCACAACATGTTTCAAATGTTTCGAAGCAGTGTTTCAATTGTTATTTACATGATTAGGCATGTATGATTAGGATGCTTGATGATGCATGATATGTATGATTTGCAGTGCCTAAATGCAGGCATAACATCGGGATGTTACAACTCCTGCTTCAGAAGCTGTGCCGTCGCCTTCTTTGCGCGGTCGGAACCGATGCGCATCGCCGCAATAGCCTCCCACGCTTCCTTAGCCGAGCTCTTCGCCCCCAATGGCTCCCTGCACTCTGCCGGTACAGCAGCGAGGATAGCCTCCAACGCTGACATGTCATCTTCCTCATTATCGGTGCCCTTGTCAGCGGCATTCCAGAGCCGTCGGGCGCTGGGCTTGACCTTCATGGTCACCGACCACTCTCCATAGTTGGTCCGAGTCAGCGTCGGCCAACTGGTGCCGCTGACCTCCCGCACTGTGCGAACAACGACCTCCGGTCGTGGCTGGGTAGCCACCCAACTCCGAACCGCCCGTCATCGCCAGCGGTTAGTCTGGCGACGGTGCTTATACGGCTTCGATACCACTTATTGGCCCACAGGATCACCGGCTCAGGTGAGTGAACCACTCACCAGTCTTGCCGAGCACCCGTTAGTGTTGTCGAGCACCAACTAGCCGTGCCGACCACGAACAGGCGTTGTCTGTCCCCACTCACTATGGCTGAAGCTAGAGGAAGAAGGGAGAACAGAGCATGCACGCACAATACAAGACACCAGCGTTGGCTGAAGCCTTGTCTGTGAGATGATAAATCTGAACTCTTTTTACTGAGTTATCGTGGTAGTCTATTTATACAACTCTATCCATTTAGTCCTAGTACAGCGCACATACTGTAACTAGATAACATACAGGGTTGACTCTGCGCCGGCCTCTGCATGTGGCTATAGCACCTGCAGCGGCTACAGTATCACAGCAGGGGACCTTTCAACACCGCCTTTCTTTACTATGTTCACACAAGAAAAACAGTAATTTATTCTAACAAGGGACCTCTCCAGTTCATACGCTGGACAGTTCCGATGTGTTCAAACGCCCTGAACCCGCATGCAGACAACATTGTTGCAAAGTTCTGGTGCCTATTGCTCTGGTACATGCTCTGAAAAACACCCCGACGACAGTGCCTAGTCTAAGCTCTGGTGAGCACCTCCGGTGACCATAGTCCAGTGACCGCTTCGTGCCTCTTGGATACTCTCTGGATTCACACTCAGGTGCGCACCTTCGGTGCATCATCGAAGATATCTGGTGAGTGCAAGATGATTGGACCCATATGAGATATCACCACTGAAGCGACTCTCTAGTGCCAACCAGAGAGCTCTAGCGAATTTAAAAACACTCCACTGAGCTACTTTATCAAACCTTTTTTTAATGGGTAACTCCAAATTAATTTCCAATGAGACAACCACACCTTTAGCATTGACTTAGCATTTTCAAATCATTCTTCAATGATCTTTTGTCAAGTCTACGCCTTGCATAAATACCAAAGAGAAATCTTGTTTTTTTCAAGTAGGCTTTATAATTTCTAAAGCCTCCTACTAATATTGGTGACATCAGAATGGATTGCCAGATAATGGAAGCAATCAACATTGCAAGTCGGCTGAAGAAGAAGCTGAATAACTAGCTGCATGGGCGGGTCTAAAGCAGACCGTCTTCGTCTGTAAAGAGCGTCTCTAGTTGAAATCAGACTACCTTGTGATGGTATGTACTCTAAAAGAACCATGTAGAAATCATTCTGTAATATGCAAATATGATCAAAGAAAGGAAGCAAAGGAAATCCTCCAGAGTGTTGTTGAGGCAGCTCATAAGTTGTGTCAATTTGATAGGAGAGAGCTTTCTCATGTTTTCGTTGCTAAAGGCATCCCGGCCTGCATGTTGGCAGCTTTAGCCCCTGCGTGTAATTATGTTCTATTAATATAATTAAGAGTAATTAAGTTCTTCCCATTCAAAAAATAACAATGAAAACATTCTTCTATTTTGGTGTAGGAGTAGGTTGCTGATAAATTTGTCTTCATTTGAGATGGTACGATGTTAATAATGCGTGAGAGTGAAGTGTTCTATTCTACTAACTCGTGACCTATGAGATCTCTGCGCCATGAAAGATTAAGTTAATGCTAGGAAATGGGTGTCGTCTGTCCGGACGGACCGCTCCGTGCTCCCACGTTTTTTAAATCCATGAGCTATCGTGTTGATTCATTTTTAAGCATCCGGACGGACTGCTGCGTGTGCCCTGCCCTGCTCGTGCGTTGCTCCCGGCTGCACCGGTTACTCAGTGGGCTCGATCATATTTTATTCTATGGATGCAAGTAAGACAAATATATGCATGTACACGTATGTACCGAGGCCTCATCGGAAGTTCATCGGAAGTTCAGAACGTGAAGACGTGACATGCATGTATAAGAGGACATAATCGACATGCATGGAGAGCTATGCTGACATAATCAACATGCGTGGAGAGCTATGCTGAATGACTAGCTAGAGCAACATATGACCACCGTCTATACTTGCATGCATACACAAAAAATGCCTTTGGTCCAAAAATAGTTATAGACCACAAATATCCATGAGCCTCGTCATCTTGCAAGTCAAATTAGCATGGTCAACATAAGTAGCAACCATTCCGTATGGGCCCTAATATGTTAGAGCCACGTATAAAATATTTGTATGGTCGGCTTAATAATTTATTTTGCTTGATTAACCATAGTCAACATTGTGCAAAAATTTCACCATGCATTATCTTTAACGGTAATGCTACGAAGCGGGCGTCGGTCCGTCCGGACAGACCGCTCCGCGCGCCCTACCTACACCGCTCGCTCTGTGCGCCCCACGCCCTGCCCGCCCGCACCGTTGCTCTCTTCGGCCCACGCGGATTCGCCCCAACCGTCGCGCGCCTCGCCTGCTACGGCCGTCTCGTAGGGCCGCCTCCATCGCGCCAGTTCATCGCGCCATCCGCCCATGTTTCACTAAAAGCTTATGTTGTAAACATATGTGTCAAGTGTTTTAGATGTTTGAGATGTATGTTGCAAGTGTTTCTTATAGATGTTGCAAAAAAGTAGATACAGATGTTAGATATGTTGCGACAATGGCTATACATGTATGTTGCAAGTGTCTATTCAAAATGTTTTATCTACTTCAGACATATGTTACAAGTGTTTTATCTGAATATTGCATATGTTGCAGTGGCTGTATACATATGTTGCAAGCGTATGTTCCAAATATTCATCTGCTTGAGATGTATGTTGCAGAAAGTGCTTTCATGTTGCAAGTGTTTCATGAGTAGGCACAGGCGGTCCCTGCAGGCGAAGGCGGTCCCTATGTGCGCGATACAGATGTTGCAAAAGTAGACCTAGATGTCGCATATGTTGAAATGGCTATACACGTATGTTGCAAACATCTATTCAGAATGTTTCATTTACTTCAGACCTATGTTGCAAGTGCTTTTATCTGGATGTTGCATATGTTGCAGTGGCTATACACATGCAAGCGTATGTTCCAAATATTTCATCTGTATCAGACGTATGTTACAAAAAATGTTTTCATATTGCAAGTGTTTCGTGAGCAAGCGTAGACGCAGGCAGTCCTGTGTGTACATGTGTTTCATTTCTATAAAAGACCCATAGTTGGATATTGCAACGGTAGTTGGGCAACAAAGTAAAATTGTAATCTACATAACGTTTCACAAGAGAGGTCGATGACACCATCTCCTCGTGGAGGTAGGGAAAATGGAACGTGCGATCGTACGAGTGTTTAAGACGTGGAATTAAAAAATAATAATTGACAGGGCATATAAGAAGATATTTTTTTATGGATACGGATAATTAATAGGACAAAAAATAACTTTTGCGGATAGACGGAGGGGCGATGGATCCTATTTGTCCGGATGTCCGGACGGTAGGTGAGGTTCTAGTGACTCCGGATGCATCGCCGTGCAGGACGTGCTGAGCGAGAAGGTGCCCAACTTCGTGATGAACGTCACCGCGTTCGTGGCCAGCTACGCCGTCGCGTTCCTCCTGATGTGGCGGCTCACGCTTGTGGCGCTGCCATCCGTGCTGCTGCTCATCATCCCCGGCTTCCTCTACAGCCGCGTCCAGATCAGCCTGGCGCGCCGGATCAGGGAGCTGTACACCCGCCCGGGCGCCATCGCCGAGCAGGCCGTCTCGTCGGTGCGCACCGTGTACTCGTTCGTCGCGGAGACGTCCACCGCGGCGCGGTTCGCCGCGGCGCTGGACGAGTCGGTGCGGCTCGGGCTCAAGCAGGGGCTCGCCAAGGGCCTTGCCCTCGGCAGCGGTGGCATCCGCATCGCCATCTTGGCCTTCACCGTCTGGTACGGCAGCCGCCTCGTCATGTACCACGGCTACAAGGGCGGCACCGTCTACAACGTCGCGCTCGTCATCGTATTCGGAGGCGGGTACGTCGGCGAAGCTAGCTGTAAATTTTGTTTCGATGATACTTACTAGACGCCGACACCATTGACGATCGAACCACGCATGCAGAGCACTGGGGACGGCGCTGTCAAACATCAAGTACTTGTCAGAGGCGACCTCGGCGGCGGAGAGGATCATGGAGCTGATCAGGCGGATGCCCAAGATAGACTCAGAGAGTGGCGCCGGCGACGTGCTGGACAACGTCACCGGCGAGGTGGAGTTCAGGAACGTGGAGTTCTGCTACCCGTCGCGACCCAAGAGCCCCATCTTCGTCAACTTCAGCCTGCACGTTCCGGCCGGGCGCTCGGTGGCGCTGGTGGGCGACAGTGGGTCAGGGAAGTCGACGGTGGTCGCGCTGCTCGAGCGCTTCTACGACCCGTCGGCGGGGGAAGTAACCTTGGCTGACAGGAACCGGCACTGTTGGAACTGGAAAAGCTACTACCCGACAAGAAACATAAATGGGAAATTGAGACAAAAGGCACTGATGCTTTTATTATTAATTTTCCCTCGGCTGACCTATTGGAAACAGTGGTTAACTGGGGCCCTATGGATGCTAAGGCAGTTGAAGGAAGGATTCGCTTTGAAAAAGGAACTGACAATGAGGTTTATAAACGTGAAATTGAGAAAGTATGGGTGCAGTTCAGAGGACTACCTCAAGAGTTCAAAAAGTTTCCCATTATATGGGCGGTTGGAACTATCTTGGGTGTCCCTCAGGCTGTTGACACTATCTTTACTAAGAACACTGGCAGGGCAAGGATGAAAGTAGCAGTGCTAGACCTAAATCTTATCCCAGATTTTGTGGATGTGGTTATTGGGGACTATGTTTACGAGCTACAGTTTGCACTTGAAGACAACACCCTCAATGGTGAGCCACAGCTCATTGACATGGACTCTACCAAAGAGGGTGACCCTAAGGAGGAGAATCCCAAGGAAGGAGATCCAAAAGAGGAAAATCTCAAAGGGGGAAACTCTAAGGAAAAAATGGATGTGGATGGAAAAATAGGAGATGCTGAGGCATCCGGCAATGGCAATGGTGACCTGCCACCTATGGTTGGCCAGCACAGCAGCCCCAATGGGGCGGCACAGCTGGAGGAAATAGAGGAGTCTACCATCACCCAGAGTGAGCATGTGAAGCCAAGTAAGAAACCAAGAGCTTTACTTTCTCAGTCTGGAGGGGATGCTTGGAAAGCTACTATGTTGCTACCTCAAATCGACTCTGGGAATCTGAACAATAAATTCAACAGTGGGACAGCTTCACCGGTGAGATCCAGCAAGAGGAATGCCTCAACTATGGATCAGGATTCCACAGAGAAGGCAGCTAAGCTTAAAGCGAAGACGAACCTGGAGTCTCAGCTTGATAAAGGTAAAATGCAGCAACCTCCTTCTTTTATTTCACGAGATGATTCCTCTTTAGTTAACTCAACAAGTTCTTTAGGGGTTGTTTTAGGTAGCAATGACCATGATATTTTTAATTCCCTAAAATGTTTAAAAGACATAGAGCACAATAGATTGTTGGAGAATGCTAAGCTAAGGGAGGAAAACTTTGTTTTAGTAGAAGATGCTTCAACTGTTTGTTCTAATGAAGATATCGTAGATCTTGAAGCGTTGAATCTTATTTGTTCGGAAATTGCAGAAGGGCTCGGTGATGGGGGTTGTGATCCTTTGATCTTACAAACCCCTGTATCACAAAAATTGAGAGGGCCACATCGTCAGAAGAAAAATCATAAAAAAAGGTAGTTCAAGATGAAAGGAATTTTCTGGAATTGTAATGGGTTTGCGGATGGTAAAAAATACAGATTTCTGTCAGACTTAACAAAGGAGAAAAGTCTAGATTTCATTGCCTTATCGGAAACTGGTAGAGCTAGTTTTCCACAAAACACTCTAAATACCATTTGTGCTGGTAGAGATTTTATCTGGCACTGTATGGCTCCACGTGGTAGATCCGGTGGCATGCTCCTAGGCGTCGATTTGTTGTCCTTTGACATTGGGGAAATTGAGGAAGGGGGTTTCTTTATTCGTTTTAAATTACGACACAAAGAAGATGATTTTAAGTTTAATCTAATATCAGTCTATGGCCCGGCACAAGCGGATCAAAAATCGAATTTCTTGTCTGAAATGGTACGGGTATGTTCAAAGGAAACCTTACCTATTATTATAGGTGGTGACTTTAATATTATTCGTAGACCAGATGAGAAAAACAATGATAACTACAGCGATAGATGGCCATTTATGTTCAATGCAGTAATTGATACCCTGAATCTTAGAGAAATAGATTTGACAGGAAGGAAGTTCACCTGGGCAAACAATTTGCCAAACCAAACTTTTGAAAAGTTAGACAGGGTTCTAGTATGCACAGATTTTGAGTCAAAATACACTCACACCATGGTCCATACCCTCACTAGAGAAATCTCTGATCATACACCTCTGTTATTCTCTACTAATAATTCGTCCATAACTTATCAGGCTCAATTCAAATTTGAATTAGGCTGGTTGTTAAGAGACGGGTTCTGTGACATGGTTTAGCTATAGGATCACCTATTGAGAGATGGCAAATGAAAATTAGAAGGCTTCGTCAGCATCTTAGAGGATGGGCAAAGCATGTGAGTGGTTTGTATAAGAAAGAAAAAGCAATACTTTTAAACAAATTGGACGAACTAGATAAAAAGGCAGAACATACCTTGCTAAATGACTCTGAACGAGATCTAAAACATGTCTTAAATGAACGGCTCGCTGAGTTACTTAGAGAAGAGGAACTCAAGTGGTACCAAAGGGCTAAAGTGAAACACCTTTTAGAAGGAGACGCCAACACAAAATATTATCACTTGTTAGCCAAGGGTAGGCATAGAAAAACTCGTATTTTCCAGCTTGAGGATGATAATAGTATTATAACTGGTGATGCTCAGCTTAAAGAGCATATTACCAGTTATTACAGAAACCTGTTCGGTCCATCTGAAGATTCTCTAATTTCACTAGATGAATCTCAGACGGAGGACATACCTCAAGTTTCGGATCTGGAAAATGAGTTCTTGACCGAGCCCTTCACTCATGAGGAAGTCAGAGCGGCAATTTTCCAAATGGAACATAATAAAGCGCCTGGACCGGATGGTTTTCCTCCGGAGTTTTATCAAGTTTTCTGGGGTTTAATTAAAGACGATTTGATGGCTCTGTTTTCGGATTTTTATCAGGGAACCTTACCTCTCAATCGTCTTAATTTTGGTAACATAATCTTGCTGCCCAAAAAGAAGGATGCAAGAGTTATTCAACAATACAGGCCTATCTGTTTGTTGAATGTCTCTTTCAAAATCTTCACAAAAGTGGCGACAAATAGATTATCTATGATTGCCCACAAACTAATAAGACCGACTCAGACGGCTTTTTTACCAGGAAGAAATATTATGGAGGGCGCAGTTATATTACATGAAACGCTTCACGAACTTCACACGAAAAAACGAAACGGTGTGATTTTTAAAATAGATTTCGAAAAAGCTTATGATAAAGTAAAATGGAGTTTTCTACAACAAACATTAAGGATGAAGGGATTTTCACAAAAGTGGTGTGAATGGGTGAAGAGTTTTACACAAGGAGGCAATGTAAATATTAAGGTTAATGACCAACTCGGATCTTACTTCCAGACAAAAAAAGGTTTAAGGCAAGGTGACCCTATGTCACCCATACTATTTAACATAGTGGTTGATATGTTGGCCATACTAATTGCAAGAGCAAAGGAAGCAGGGCAGATAGAAGGGGTTATTCCCCATCTAATTCAGGATGGCTTATCCATTCTTCAGTATGCGGATGACACGGTGATCTTCATGAGCCATGATGTTGAAAAAGCAGTTAATATGAAACTACTGCTAAGTACTTTTGAGCAACTATCTGGCCTAAAGATTAATTTCCACAAAAGCGAAGTCTTTTGTTTTGGACAAGCTAAAGATCATGAAGAGTTTTATTCGCAGCTGTTTGGATGTGCCAGTGGTAAATACCCATTTCGTTACCTGGGTTTACCTATGCATTTTAGGAAACTATATAATAAAGACTGGAAGTGTATAGAAGAGAGAATCGAGAAAAGACTTAGTGGGTGGAAAGGGAAACTACTTACAGTCGGTGGTCGTTTGGTACTCATAAACTCGGTGCTATCCAGTTTACCGATGTTCATGATGTCATTTTTCGAACTACCGAAAGGGGTGGTGGAAAAAATTGATTGTTTTAGGTCTCGCTTTTACTGGCAAAATGACCAGCACAAAAGGAAATACAGGTTAGTCAAGTGGAAAGTTATGTGTCAGCCTAAGGACCAGGGAGGTCTAGGGATACAGAATTTAGAGATTCAAAATAAATGTTTGCTCAGTAAGTGGTTGTTTAAGTTATTAAATGAGGATGGGCTGTGGCAAGAATTATTAAGAAATAAGTACATTAAAAATAAGACTCTTGGAAGCTGTGAAAAGAAACCAACGGACTCGTATTTCTGGAAAAGCCTTATGAATATTAAAGATAACTTCATGGAGTTAGGACATTTTAATGTCAAAGATGGGACACAAACCAGATTTTGGGTTGATACTTGGCTGGGCAACAAACCTCTCAAAGATAGATTTCCTGCGTTGTTTAATATTGTAAGAAGAAAACAAGACACTATAGCTACAGTCTTGAGTTCCCCGGTACTAAATATCTCATTTCGGAGACATTTGGTGGGTGCGAACTTAACAAATTGGCATCGAATTATAGCTTCTTTACAACAGATTAACTTACTACAGGAAAGAGATGTGTTTGTATGGAATTTAAATGCCTCTGGGGCTTTTACAGTCAAGTCTATGTATGCTGCATTAATTAACAATGGGGTGAGAGTGTCGCAAGATATTTGGCAAACAAAGCTGCCAATGAAAATAAAAGTTTTCATGTGGTATCTAAAAAGAAGAGTGATTCTAACCAAAGATAACTTGGCTAGGAGAAATTGGAATGGAGACAAAAGTTGTTGTTTCTGCCATTTTTCAGAGACAATTCACCATCTCTTTTTTGATTGCTTTTATGTCAAATTTTTGTGGCGCTCTATACATATACTTTTTGGGATATCACCTCCCACAAATATAGATGATTTGTTCTATCATTGGTCTAAATTGGGAAACAAAAAGTACAATACATTGTTATTAACAGCAGCTTCCGCACTTCTTTGGGCAATCTGGATAACAAGGAATGAGGTGGTTTTTGACAAATGCAAACCAAAATCTCTTTTGCAGGTACTATTCCGAGGAACGCACTGGCTTCGTCATTGGGCAAACTTACAGCGGCATGATGATCTTAAAGATCAAATGATCTCTGTGGCACAACACCTAGAGACGTCGGCCTTACATTTCTTTGGTTTCAATGGTTGGCTTTCACAAAGGCATGTTGGTTTTGTTTAATCTAAAACTTTTTACCTGTTCCGTTAGTTGTGTGTGTGGTTGTAAGTTTTACTTCAGCCGAACTTTGTGCCCAGGTTGGAGTCTGTAATAATTGGTCTGATTCTATCATTGATAGATGAAGCCGGATATTTTATCCTTTATCTAAAAAAAAAGGAACCGGCACTGTTCGCGACGTCCATCAGGGAGAATATCCTGTTGGGCAAGGACGCCACGGACGAGGAGGTCATCGCCGCGGCAAAGGCGGCCAACGCCCACAGTTTCATCTCGCAGTTGCCGCGGGGATACGACACGCACGTAGCATCTTCTCCTTGATTGCACTAGCGCTTTCTCTTTTTTTATTAAAAAAAAGCTACTTTACGAAAAGCCAAAGCATTATAATATTTTTTTCTTTTTTTTGTTTCTACATATACTAAGTTGAGTTTTATTAAGTAAAAATTGTGTAGGGTGATAGCGGACATATCATAAGTTAAGTTAGAAAAGTAGAATGTATTTTTCGTAATCATTATTCATAAATTTTTGTATCCCTTGTGTTAATTTATAATTGATGTCCTAACCTATCAAACTAATGACAAAAAATCTATAATTTATTTTTTAATATAAGTATGATGTCCGTCATGACCCTTAATTTAACTTTAAAATCAACTGGTAGGTGAATAAATGAAAAGTATAAATCTCATTAACAGGTCCAATAACAACAAAGCCTTTCACTTCCAAGTAAGTTGGGGTCGGTTAGAGTTAAAACCCAATATAAGCCTCTAGTCACGGTTCAGGCACGTCAATATCTGCTTTTGAAGCACTCCTATCCAAATACAGATCTATATGTATATCACAACTTTTCAAATCTTTTTTTATAACCTATTAAAATAGTTGGTAGTAATTTGAATTGAAAATTATTATAGAGGTTATCCAAACACAAGTCTTACTTGCAATAGTAATTTAGACTTTATATTTAAACATATAATGTTAATGTGGTTCGCCATGTAGCCAAACATAAATGTCGATAAAGGATAATAAATATCAAAGAAAAATTACAAATAAACAAGAAGAGTAGTTGCATTGAAGGCAATATTATTGCAATCTATGCGTAAATAATGCACACAAAAAGTTAGAATGTTCACAAAGAAGATGACGAGACCTATCTGATGGTATATTGAGCCAAAGTACACACTTATTGAGTAACCTTATCATCTTTAAAGATGGATAACCTTAGCATCTTTCCATTGTGGCAAAAGCACACACTTATTGAGTAGAATGATCACTTCAAAGTTCAAACAATCACATATTGAGTCAAGATGCTTAATTTATTGATGTTTTAATCATTGAAAAAGATAAAGAAGGCATATGCGGGCCCTTGACAACTTATGTATTCAGTTCACGACAACGGGAAGGTAAATGCATATAAATTAAATATGCAATAACTTGTTAAAACACAATATATCATTGAGCAAAAGTTGCAAGAGACAAACTGAACAGACATGTCAATTTACATATGTGTCGATAACTTCAAATATATATATTCTTCTAACTAGGGGATGTCTTGACCATTTTTCAATAGTCGTGTATCGTGCAATGTACACACTTACTATTAAAAAAGTTTTTAATTGGAATAAAGAATGTTGTACAAACAAAAGTTTGTTGAGGCAATTAGCTAGCACCAAACATGCCAAAATTGCTAAAGTAATTAACAAAGTCAATTCTCTATATTCATGCCACACAACAAACTGCAGTTAAAACCTTTTTGTTTCAAGAAACTACATATGATTACAAGTGTTAGATCAACATGAAACAAGTTCATTTTATTTGCATACATTGTCCAAATCCTTAGAACTTAGACCTTTCAATGAAATATAAGTTTATTTTTTACTTGGACACTAATGAAATACATACTAAAAACAGGTGGGTGAGCGTGGTATCCAAATGTCTGGAGGACAGAAGCAAAGGATTGCTATTGCTAGAGCAATCCTAAAGTCACCCAAGATCCTCCTCCTTGATGATGCTACTAGTGCATTAGACACTAATTCAGAGCATGTGGTCCAGGAGGCACTTGACCTGGCCTCCATGGGCCGAACTACTATTATCATTGCACATCGGCTCTCCACCATACGAAAAGCTCATTTGATTGCTGTCATGAAGTCTGGTGAGGTCAAGGAGTTGGGCTCCCATGATGAGCTCATTGCCAATGAGAATGGCCTTTACTCAACTCTTGTCCACCTTCAACAGACCAGAGGTCCAATTGAGACTACCGAGGTTTGTGAGACTAGAAATGCATATGTTATGTTGCAATCAAACAGCCAAAGTAGGGGTTTCTCTGCAGCAAGTAGGTCGATCTCAACAAGGTCAATGGGTGATACAAAAGACAATGGTAACATAGAGAATCCAAAGCTTCCTGTGCCATCCTTCAAGAGGCTACTAATGCTCAATGCACCAGAGTGGAAGCAGGGGTTGTTGGGGAGCTTTAGTGCAATTGTCTCTGGAGGCATACAACTTGCGTTTTGCTACATGGGCAGCATGATTTCGATCTACTTCTCTACAGATCATGAAGAGATCAAGGAGAAAACAAGGACGTACGCACTTATCTCCATCGGCCTTGCAATGCTCACGTTCATGGTTAATATTGGGCAACACTACAATTTTGCATCCATGGGGGAATACCTCGCCAAGAGGGTCAGAGAACAAATGCTCGCTAAATTTCTCGCTTTCTAGATTGGGTGGTTTGACCATGATGACACCTCTAGTAGTTCCATATGCTCACGGCTTACCACTGATGCCAACACTGTAAGTACAAAATAAGGCTAGTAATATTTAGAAGAGAATAATACTTGACCAGACGTAACATTTGTGTTACAGGTGAGGTCGCTTGTGGGTGATCGAATGTCTCTAGTGATCTATACAGTTTCAACTGTTCTAACTGCCTACATCATGGGTCTGTGCTTGGCGTTTAGCAATTTTGATAATTGCAGTGCAGCCATTTAGCATTATCTGCTATTATACTCGCTATGTCTTATTAAAGAGCATGTCTGAGAAATCAACACAAGCACAAGCCGAATGTAGTAAGCTAGCTGCTGAGGCTGTTTCTAATCTTCGAACCATAACTGCTTTCTCATCCCAGAACCGCATCATGCGCCTGTTTGACCAAGCACAAGAAGGTCCATGCAAGGAAAGCATAAGACAGTCCTGGTTTGCAGGTATTGGCCTCGGCACCTCCACAAGCCTTTTGAGATGCACATGGGCACTCACCTTCTGGTATACTGGCATACTCCTGGCTGGGCACCATATTACTGCAAAGGCCTTCTTCCAAACCTTTCTAATTCTAATAAGCACAACATTGGTGATAGCAGATGCAGGTAGTATGACAGCAGATCTTGCTAAGGGTGCTGATGCAGTTGCTTCAGTGTTTGCCGTTCTTGACAGGGAAACGGAAATGGATCCTGACAGCCCTGAGGGATACAAACCAGAAAAGCTCAAAGGCGAAGTGGACATTAGAGGAGTTGATTTTGCATATCCATCAAGACCAGATGTGATCATCTTTAAGAGATTATACTTGAGCATCCAACCAGCTAAGTCAACAGCACTTGTTGGGCAAAGTGGTTCAGGCAAATCAACCATCATTGGGCTTATAGAGAGGTTCTATGATCCATCTAGCGGGGTAGTAGAGATCGATCATAAAGACATCAAAGCAAACAATCTTCGGTCCTTGCGACAGCACATTGGGCTAGTCAGCCAAGAGCCAACACTATTTTCAGGTACCATTAGAGAGAACATTGTGTATGGCACAGAAGTAGCTAGTAAGGAAGAAATTGAGAATGCAGCAAGGTCAGCAAATGCACATGACTTCATTAGCAACCTCAAGGACGGATATGAGACAAAGTGTGGTGAGCAAGGTGTTCAACCTGGAGGACAGAAGCAGCGCATTGCAATCGCTCGTGCAATATTGAAGAACCATGCTATCTTGCTACTTGATGAAGCTACTAGTGCATTGGACAGCCAGTCTGAGAAGGTGGTCCAAGAGGCATTGGATCGACTGTTGGTCGGCAGGACAAGTGTAGTGGTGGCACACAGGCTGAGCACTATTCAAAATTGCGACATGATTATTGTGCTTGAGAAAGGAGCTGTTGTGGAGACAGGCACACATGCATCCCTCATGGCCAAGGGTCCCGCTGGAACATACTTTGGATTAGTTAATTTGCAGCAAGGAGGCAACCAAGTGAACAACGTTGTGGTTTTGCATGAGAACACATCAATTCCAGATTTGCAGCCTTAAATCACCACTTTGGATTAACCAGCAAGGAGGCGGCAAGAGTGCTGGGCAAACAATTAAAATATCATTCAAAAATGAGCTATCTCCCATTGATCAATTAATACATAGTATATAGT
Source organism: Miscanthus floridulus (assembly GCF_019320115.1). Classification (NCBI taxonomy): domain Eukaryota; kingdom Viridiplantae; phylum Streptophyta; class Magnoliopsida; order Poales; family Poaceae; genus Miscanthus; species Miscanthus floridulus. Next base: position 27,425,353 of record NC_089586.1, on the reverse strand, counting down.
AGTGTGTCAACCTTGTAATTTCTTGATGTAGCTGTTGTTGGATATGTATTTGCAGTTGCAGCTTTGTGAAGAGGTCAAGGAACATGACAGAAGATATGCATTAGGTTGTACTTAATCTTATTTTTCTGCTACTTGTTTGATGAAACTATTAACCCTCTTTGGCCAAACAAATTACTAAATATTTTAACGCCATGAACTCCATCAATGTAACAGGTAGCAGAATTGAAAGTTACAGGAAAAACACTACCAAAGCAATAAAAGTGGAGCAGAAGTTATTTCTTTCAAGTGTTACTAGCTTATGATTTGCAGGTGTGTGCGCCTCATGTAACGATCAGCACATTTAGGACGATGAACCATAATTAAGCGTGCTCACATCAAACACACATTGATGCGTGCAACTTCTACGCTCTACCGGCAGTGCTTATTTGCTGAAAATCTTCAAGGAAGAATTAGCAAAGAGGAGACAGTTCATGGAGCATTACCAAACTCCCATCAGCAACTCTACCAACCATCAATCCATTCTATTTGAACCTGAATGTTGGGGGCAGGGCTGGCCTTTGGGCACCCCAGTCGGGTCCCGGACACCGCCCTACTTTCGCGAGTAAAGGCGCACCTAGCATTTCGCTTGGGCGAAATGGCAAAACATACAAGCAGAAGGGAAAGACTTTGTGTCGCGGGGCTGTCTTTCAGCCAAAGCGGGACGACGGCGGATTCAACATCACCCTTTTGACAATGTCGCCCATGATCCATGGTCGGCCTGGTTATTTTGCTTAGGCGAATGGGACGGCGACACCGTCAGGTGGGGATCGGTCCTCTTGCCTTGGCGAAAGGAACGGCTCGGCCCGGAAAAGCTCGGCCGGTGCTGTTGCATCGACTAGGACTATTCACCTAGGTGAATAGTCTTTGGTGATCCATTTAATTGTTTTTACAGGTTTCGCTGGAGGAGTAGCCAGCCATCTTCATGGTGCCGGTAGCCTCCGTTCACCGGGGCCCTCACGGTCGGCCAGGAGGCGACATGAGGCAGGGCCAGTCGAGACCCCCGGGGTTGGCATTACCCGAGGCGGGCGGCAACTCCGAATGGTAGACAAGCCCATGGTTTCAGGGAATATTCTTCGAATGTGTAGTAGTTAGAAGGGCATTCTTGTCCGGAGAAAAGCCTACGGATGTATATAAATAACCCCCGTCGGGGGAGTGTAAAAAGGGGGAACAAGGTCAATGAAATCGTCCGTTTTGTTTCGCATACGTATTCCCTTCACTTCATTTCACATCTGAGTTCGCTCGCGATAACCTGGTGTTCGAAGGCTTGGGCCTTGAACAACATTGACACCCACCGTGGTTGTTGCTCGAGCTTATCATGCCACCAAAGAAGTCAAAGATATCAACGGATAGAGCGGAACCATCTGCGGCAGCAGCCGCCGCTGCAGCAGCGGAAGCAGCTGCGTGAAGCGATGCAGCAACGGGAACGGAGCCACCTACGCCGCAGCCGCAGCTGGATAGCTCCACAGCGACTAGAGCGCGAGAGAAAACGCCAAAAGGCGACTGTCGATGTTTTACCACCGATAGCCTGCCACGAGGGTACCTGGGACAGTTGTTCGGGCTTCGGCGAATAGCGGAATTCGGCGGTTACGCAAAGAGACTCACGATTGATACTGGTTCAGGCCCTCGACTTGGTCGAGTAATAACCTTACGTCCAGTTTTGGCGTTAGCCTGTTTGCGTTGTATTGCTTTGAGTATCGTGTATGCGTTCTCCTCCTACAATGGGTACCCTCACCAGCCCTTTATAGTCCAGGCGCTGAGAGGCGTTGTTTGTGTCCTATTCGGATACAAGATCAGAGTCCTAAGCTACGCTTCAGGCGCCTTTCCTTGTATAGTTTGCGTTGGAGTTTCGGTTTTGCACGTTGCTTTGCTCCGCGTTCTTCTTGGCGATTGGGCTGTAGGCCTTGTTACCAAGGTCTACCTCCCTGCAGTTTGGTCCATGGGGGGCTCGTAGGGTTCCCCATCGATAAGCCCCCGAGCATTTCATGATTGAGCTTCAAGGGCCGAGTTGTTGTAGTCTTGATCCGGGTCCTTCTTGAAGTGAAATCTTGAGATGGTCTTCTTTGATTCTTCTTTTGGCTAATGTGCACTTTTGCTTGATGTCCTCTGGGTTCTTTTTCCTTTGAGTGCAGCGAGTGCAATTTAGCCCCCGAGCCTTCTGTTTTTTGGTACAAAAAGCTGGAGGGTCAAAAAAAATTTGAAAATATGTTTTTCTGTGGTAGGTACTTGCAGCCCCCGAGTGAAGAGTCGAGATGGCGGACTAGAGGGGGGGGTGAATAGTCTTTTCTAAAATTAATCACGTTGGCTAACCGAAACAAGTGCGGAATTAAAACTATTGGTCTAGCCAAGACAACACCCCTCTATATATGTTCTCTAGCACCTTCCAAAGATACTAATTATGCAACTAAGGTGCCAGGCTAGCTAGAGCTCTCCTAAATAATTCTAGGAGCAAGGTAACACAAACCTATGCCACTAGTACTTAAAGCAACAAGGGAGCTCCTACACATGCTAGTAAGCAAAAGCACAAAGCTAACTAAGCTCACTAGCAATGCTCAATAACAAGGTAACCAATGCCTAATTAGAGAGTGCAAATACTTAGCTACACAAACTAAGAAATGTGACTAACAAGGTTACTAAAACCAAATTAGCCACGCAAGGGAGCTACTTCTATGCTACATAAGCAAGAAGGTAATTAGCAAGCTACACAAGCTATCTAATTACAAGAGCAACTACACAAGCTTAATATGTATAAAAGTAATTGCAAGCTTGTGTAATGGGATACAAACCAACGGGAAGAACAAGGTTGACACGATGATTTTTCTCCCAAGGTTCATGTGTTTGCCAACACGCTAGTCCCTGTTGTGTCGACCGCTCACTTGGTGGTTTGGCGGCTAATTAGCATCACCCGCTAAGCCCGCACGTCAGGCGCCGCAAGAACCTACCCCGGAAGTGAGGGTAGCTCAATGACACGCTTTACTAGAGTTGCTCTTCGCGGCTCCCGCGGGACGAGCACAATGCCCCTCACAAGCACTTCTTCGGAGCGCCACACAAGCTTCTTGCGCGCTTCGACGGAGACCACCACCAAGCCGTCTAGGAGGTGGCAACCTCCAAGAGTAACAAGCACCACCGGCTTGCAACTCGATCACCTAGTGCCACTCGATGCAATCTCACGATGCAATCGCACTAGAATCGCTCACTCACACAATCGAATGATCACTATCAAGTATGTGTGAGATGGAGGGCTCCTAAGCACTCTCAAGCATGGACACAAAGTCCCCCAAGGTGCTCCACACCAGCCATGGCCGAAGGCCACTTCTATTTATAGCCCTAAGGGCTAAACTAGCCATTACCCCTTCACTGGGCAAAAATAGGGCCGACCGGATGCTCAGGTCGTGTGGACCGGACGCTAGACCTCAGCGTCCGGTCGCCCGCAGACGGCCACGTGTCCCGATTCCAACGGTCACTTGACCTGATCGGACGCAGCAGCTTCAACTGACCGGACGCTGGACCCCAGCGTCCGGTCATTTCTAGTAAGGTACCGACCTCGACCGGATGTGTCCGGTCACACTTGATCGGACGCAGCCCAACATCTGGTCACACTCCAGCTTCTGCGTCACCGTACGTCAGCCTGACTGGACGTAGCCTGCCAGCGTCCGGTGCTTTCAGATCCAGCGTTCGGTCAGTTGACCAACGCCAGCGTCTTCGCGATCAACTCGTTTTCACTTCTAACTTCTTCACCCTTGCTCCAATGTGCCAACCACAAGAACTTGCATCTGGCGCAATAGAAAATAGGCATTCCATTTTCCCGAAAGCGTCGAATCCATCTAAACCCTGCAAACACCACCTCCTTTGTAGATGTGCCAACACCACCAAGTGTATCACCTTGTGCACAAGTGTTAGCATATTTTCACAAACATTTCCCAAAGGATGTTAGCCACTCAACTTGCCATGCCACTCGATCCTAGCGACAATGCAAAGTTAGATCACTCGAGTGGCACTAGATGACCAATATGCAAACAAGTTTGCCCCTCTTGATAGTACAGCCATCTATCCTAAACCCGGTCATAAACTTCTCTATACACCTATGACCGGTGAAATGAAATGCCCTAGGTTATACCTTTGCCTTGCGCATTCCATTCCATCTCCTTTAATGTCGATGCAACACATGCACCAACACGATCAACAATGATATGATCCACTTCATATCATCACGTGATCATATTGGTTCATCGATCTTGACTTCACTTGCTCTTCACCGTTGCCATCGTCCATCGGCGCCAAGTCTTGCTCAAGCTTCACCGCCACATGGTCCATCACTCCAAAGCCTTTGACTTGCCCTTCACGCTTGCAACCGGTCCATCAAGCCAAGTTTTGTCTTGATCTTCTCTACCTTGATCACATGACTCAATGTCATGTCTCATGTGCAATAAGCTCCTTCATCATCACATGTGTGAGCTTTGCAACATCTCCAAGCCATTTTCACCTCCATGGCATATGTTGCTCATACACATGTACCTGTGGACTAATCACTTGTGTATCTCACATAAACACAATTAGTCCACCTAAGTTGTCACTCAATTACCAAAACCAAACAAGGACCTTTCACCGAGCCTTCTCCGGGTTCTTTTCTATTAAAAAGAAGCCGGAAGAAGGGTCTCGATTTGTACTCCTTTGATCTTTGTCTTTTGCTGGTCACGGATGGGTCTTGTATAGCCATGAGTGAGCGTCTTCTTTTACTTTTTGTTAGGAATCTTGCTTTTGGGAACTATTCGCCTTTGTTGCTTTGCTCTTTTGTTCTTTTCCTCTTTCTTTCTTGTGATCTTTAGCCTTGTTTACCTCTGGTTTGCTATAAATACCTTCTTTGTTGGTTGTGGTTCTTCCTTGAGTAGGAAATTTCTTCTTCAATTCTTTCTTCATTCGTAGATATGCTGGTGAGTGAGGTTGAGCAGCCCCCGGGCTTATGCTTGCTTGGTAATGAACATGTTGCTCTATCTGTTCTTCTGCGTCCGGGCTGTCGCTGCTGCCGCCACTGGGTTCCTTGTTGCAATATTTAAGAATCTTGTCTCTATCTTATGTTTGAGTTTATCCGGTCCTATTTGGCCGTCTGTAACCTTTGTATTTGTCTTCGATCAATGAGATGTATAATTTTTCTCTGTTCGAGTTCTTTTTTGACTGTAATCCTTTGACATTGTAATTTTGTATGTGATCCTTCATACGTCTCCGAGTTGTTTGTTCGGTTACTTATTGCTGTTGTCATTCTGGTTGTTAGAGAATTCAATGCATGTCTTCACGGGTTATATTGTTGCTTGTGGAATATTCTCTTGGATATGCTTATCCTTGAGTGCCATTCTTTCACGCCAGAGTCCTCTTTCATTGAATTCTATCTTTTCATTGTGTCCTTTGTTAGATTTCTTCTGTTGGTGCTCCTAGTCCATGTACACCGCTTCTTTTGCCTATAAATGCCCTTTTGGAGTGCTGTTTTGATTCATTGAGCCTTTTGTTGCCTGTTCTGAAGTCTTTATAGTTATGAATATGATAGTGTGTGAAGTAGAGCAGCCCCCGGGAATATTTTATAGTTCTTGTATATTTTGTTGTAGCTGGAGGAAGTCTTGTGATGTGGGCTTCGTTCCTTCATCCGGCAGTTCTTGGTTGATCCTCGCCGTCTGTCTTGAGACTGTCCGGTGCAGATCAACACCTGATCCTGCATCACGTCAGGCTTGGGTAGACAGATGCCTACCGACTTCCCCTGGTCTATGTTGTCCCGCCGTGCTGCTGATTTCTGCCTTGGATGCACTACATCCGTCCTTTGAAGAAAACAGTGTAGCCGAGCGTGGTTTATTCTACCGAGTAGCAAATTGGAGCACGTAGTCGTTCCAGGGCCTAGTTGTGTCTGGGCTCCTTTTTGCTACCTTGCTTGTCGTAGTGCCGAGTTCATTGGGTCTTGTAAGATATGTAATCTTCTATTTTTGAAGCCATTTGTAATGGAAAGAATCTTGTTTTCAGAGTTGTCATTCATTTTTCTACTGTAATCCTGGTTATTCATGAGGCTCCCGAGTTCTTTCTTTAATAACCGGGTTCTTTTGTTCCTTGTGAGGTGGCCCTTCGTTTCTTCATGGTTGATGGGTTGTTCTTGTAGTAATCTGAAAACTCTGCCGTGGTGCTGGATGGATAAGTCTGAAATCTGCCTGTTGGATTGTACCATTGTGTAGATTTGCGCCTTCCATCATTTTAGCTGTGTCAGTAAATGGATCGTCGCGTGGTTGACGGTAGAAGCCGAATCACCATATTGGTTTTGATGAAGGAATTAACTCCGCACTTAACCTTTTATGAAGAAAGTTTTAACTCCATCCTTATCTCGAGGAGGCTGTTGAACTGCCTGGGATAGCGATTTGGTCTCTATTTAACTGGCCACTCTGCAATTTTTTCACCATAGCCACAATGACGAAGAAGAAGTTCATCCATAGGTAGAGTGTCCATAAGGTGTCGTGTTCTTCGCTTGTTCGCTCTCTGAGGACGGCCATGGCAGAGTCGTCGAGCGGAAGGTCTTTGTCGTCGCCTTCATTGCCAGCCCCTCCGGTGGTGGGGAAGGCTCCCCTTGTTGGGACATCAGCGCCGGTTGACCCTCTACAGAAAAGGAGGATCCCTCGGCTGCTCCTGTGGTCACTCTTGTCCCCCTCTCTACTGCTGATGCTACTTCGACAAGGGCGGATTTGATCGTCCTTAGTAGTGACAGTGAAGATGAGGTTGATTGGGAGGCGCTCGCCGCCGAAGACGAAGTCGACTGGGGCGCCCTTGCTGTCGAAGATGACGATGATGTCGAATCTGTGGGTAGTGGGTCTCTGGCGAGGAACTGATGATGGCTAGATGCGTTGTCATTAGCCCTCGCTTTGATGTTGGCGTAAAGGATATCGAAGGGTAGATTGTATGGTCATAGATTTATCTTGGTGATTTGATGTATGTAGTAGTCGTGTTCTTCTATGATCATTATAAACTTTGTTTTCCCAATTTCTCTTTTCCTTTTCTTTTGATGTGGCTTCTTTTGTTTCTCTATGTGGATGTCTCTGCTTTACTTATTCGTCACATGAATTGTGTGAGTGATCAGGATTTCTTTTGAGCAGGTGCTTCGTGGTACGTATCTGTAGCTTTGAGTAGATGAGTTGTTTCCATTTGTCGTGAAATGACTCTTTGATAAGTGGAGTGCTTTGTCTGGCTTTCGTTTGCGCCATGTAAACAACTCGGTGTGTGTAGAACGTCATCTTGAGAGACTGTCTTCGAGTGCTTTGTCTGGCTCTCATGCAAACAACTCGGTATTTGTAGATCATTGTCCTGACAAATTGTTTTCGAGTGCTTTGTCTGGCTCTTGTGCAAACAACTCGGTATAAATTGTTGTTTTGTCAGACTTCATGTTCTTGCTAGTACTGAAAAGACTTAGAATCGGCGATCTTGAGATTGATAAGCCTCTGAGTACTTCATGGTGGAGTTCTGGGAACTTCTTCTTGTTCCTTCAGGTCTTTGCCGAACAGGGATTACCAGTGCTTTTTTCCTGGTTTTATGATTTTTGTGAAGGGTGGCTTTTATCGATGCATCAACAATGTGGTTTCGTATGTCTGGGTTGTTGCCCCTGATGCTCCTTTTGAGCGGATTACTGAAGCTTTTGTAATGGTTGAGTTTTCAAGACACTAGGAGGAGGCCAAAGTATAGCTTAGTGGTCTATCAGACCAAATTCTTGATCAAATGAATGCACTTCCTCCTTCTCTTCCGTCTTCTTGAACAGATGTCAAAAGTCAACCTTCTTTTGATGTCCTTGTAATATACTTTGTCTCTGAATTTTTAAGATGTGAGTAGGCTTCGTCCTGTCTTTCTTTTCTTCTTAGATTTCTTTGAATAATATGGACAAGTTTCGCCCTGTCTTTCCTTGTGGCTTTTTTTGCTTTGCCATAGCTTGTTTCACTCTTTGGGTCGGCGACCGAGTTGTTTGGAGTGTTTGTGCCGCTCTTTGGTCGAAGTAGTCGATTGTACCGCTATTGGGGTAGACGATCGAGTTGTTGGAGTGTTTGTGCCCTTCCTTGGGCAACGTAGTCGATCGTGCCGCTCTTGGGGTAGGCGACCGAGTTGTTGGAGTGCTTGTGTCCCTTTCTAGGCAAAGTAGTTGATCGTACCACTCTTAGGGTAGGCGACCGAGCTGTTAGAGTGCTTGTGCCGCTTCTTGGGTGAAGTAGTCGATCGTACCACTCTTGGGGTAGGCGACCGAGTTGTTGGAGTGCTTGTGCCGCTTCTTGGGCGAAGTAGTCGATCGTACCACTCTTGGGGTAGGCGACCGAGCTGTTGGAGTGCTTGTGCCGCTTCTTGGGTGAAGTAGTCGAGCGTACCACTCTTGGGGTAGGCGATCGAGTTGTTGGAGTGCTTGTGCCGCTTCTTGGGCGAAGTAGTCGATCGTACCACTCTTGGGGTAGGCGACCGAGCTGTTGGAGTGCTTGTGCCGCTTCTTGGGCAAAGTAGTCGATTGTACCACTCTTGGGGTAGGCGACCGAGTTGTTGGAGTGTTTGTGCCGCTTCTTGGGCGAAGTAGTCGGTCGTACCACTCTTGGGGTAGGCGACCAAGTTGTTGGAGTGCTTGTGCCGCTTCTTGGGTGAAGTATTCGATCGTACCACTCTTGGGGTAGGCGACCGGACCCGTATAGCACAACCATTTCCGGGTTGGCTATTTGCAGGGTAAGTAAGCAATCGCACCAGCTCTTGGGGTAAGCGATTGTGCCCGTATAGCAACAACCGTTTCTGGGTTAAGCTATTTGCAGGGTTGCCCCTTTTTCCCTAACCTGATTACGGGTTGGTTCTGTCCGTTGGACAGGACTGTCAGTCGTACCATCTCTTTATGGTAGAGTGACAAATGCTAGCTTGGGTCTCCTTACCCAAGAAGCTATTTGGCCATTGGCCGTCAGTCAGACCATCTCCATATGGTTGAGTGACAAGATTGCCCGTGTAGCGCAACCGTTTCTGGGTTGGCTATTAACAGGGAAGCCCCTTTTTCCCCTAACCTGATTACGGGTTGGTTCTATCCGTTGGATAGGGCTTATCTTTGAAGCTGTTCTTCTTGAATAATCTCTATTTTATTTCTCTTGAAACTTGAGTACAATCTATTGTACTTAATTGTTGAATCTTTTGAGCTGGCTGATATGCCAAGTGTTCTTTACAGGTATTTCATCTAGAGTCATCAACTCGTATGTGCCGGGTCCTGTTGCTGTCTTCACGATGAAGGGTCCTTCCCATGGACTGAGTAGTTTGTGTCATCCATCTTTCTTCTGGATTAGTCATAGTACTGAGACCCCTGGCTTTAGTGATCGGGGTTGAGTACTTTTGTCATAATGTCTTCATAACCCTTGCTGATATCTTGCATTTTGTATGATTGCACTGTCTCTTATTTCTTCTATTGAATCAATTTCTAACCACCTTGTTTCTTTTGCTTCACCTTCTTCACATTGTTCTATTCTTGGAGATAGCCATATTAAGTTGGCTAGTAGTACTGCCTCTGATCCATAGACCAGAAAGAACGGTGAGTATCCAGTTGCTCTGCTGATCTGGGTTCTTAGACCCCATACTACTTTTGGTAATTCATCGATCCATTTTCCACCATAATCTTTCAAATCTTCATATAATCTTGGTTTTAAACCTTGTAATATGAGTCCATTTGCTCTTTCGGCTTGTCCATTGGCCTGCGGGTGTGCTACTGATGCAAAGTCGATTTCTATCCCACAATCTCTTGCCCAGTATTGGAATTCTCTTGCTGTAAATGGTGAACCAAAATCTGTGATTATTTTGTTGGGCATGCCGAACCTATGCATGATGTCTTGTATGAATTCCACTGCCTTTTCTGCACTGTATTTGACCAAAGGTTTGTATTCAATCCACTTTGTAAATTTGTCGATTGCCACAAATATGTATTCGAAGCCTCCTTTTGCTTTTTTGAGTGGTCCAACTTGATCCAGCCCCAGCATGAGAACGGCCAAGCCGGCGGTATGCATATTAAGTTGTGAGCCGGCACATGTGATTGCCTAGCAAACATTTGGCAATTCTTGCATGTTCTGATGAGGTCTTCTATCAATGATCCGGGTTCTTTTGTCTTGATTACTACATCATCAATGTATGCTTCTGCATTTCTTCCGACTTGACTCCCCAAGCAAGTTTGAATTGCTCTTTGATATGTTGCCCCTGTATTTTTTAGCCCAAAAGGCATTGATTTATAGCAATATGCCCCAAAGGGTGTAATGAACGAAGTCTTGCTTTGGTCTTCTTCTCTTAAGGATATTTGATGATAGCCTGAATAGCAATCTAGAAAGGATAACAGAGCTGATCCTGATGTCGAGTCGATGATTTGATCAATCCTTGGTGGGACATATGGATCTTTTGAGCAATGTTTGTTGAGGTCTGTGTAGTCGATGCACATGCGCCATTCTTTTGAATTCTTCTTCTGTACTAGGACCGGGTTGGCAAGCCAATCTGGGTTGATTATTTCTCTGATGAATCCTACTACCATGAGCTTGGTGATCTCTTTTTTGATTGCTACTTTTCTGTCTGGAGCGAATCTTTGTAACTTCTACTTAACGGGTTTGGACCCTTTGTTCACATCAATTATGTGCTCAGCCAACTCCCTTGGGACTCCTGGCATGTCTGCTGGCTTCCAAGTGAAAATATCTTTGTTGTCCCGAAGAAAGTTGGTGAGCGTGAGTTCCTATTTGGGGTCGAGATTTGCACTGATGATTGCCGTCTTCTTCAGATCACCAGTCAGTAGGTCAATAGTCTTGGTAGCGGCTTCTTTTGGTGGTGCGAAGTTACTTGGCTTCTTAGCCGATATCTTAATCTCATCTGGGTTCATTTCATTGGCCAGTATTGCAATCTCCTTTCCTTCCTTTATATCTTGTAATCTTTCGGATATTTGTACTGCTTGTACGTCGCAATCATGTGCTTTCTTTATATCTCCTTTCAATGATAATACGCCCTTTGTTGTTGGCATCTTGAGCAGTAGGTATGGATAATGTGGTACTGCCATGTATTTTGTTAAAGCTGGTCTCCCAAGTATTGCGTGGTAGCATGATTCAAAGTCTGCAACTTCGAATTTGATGAATTCCATCCGGTATTTGTCTGGTGTGCCAAAGGTGACGGGTAGGGTTATCTGTCCGAGGGGCATAGCTGCTCTATTGGGTACTATTCCATAGAATGGTGTGCTTGTGGGTGTCATTAGACCTTCACAATCTAGATTCATCCTTTTGAGAGTATCTGCGAAAATTATGTTAAGCCCGGCTCCTCCATCGATGAGTACTTTAGTTACTGCTACTCCTGCGATAGTCGGACCCAGTACTAGCGGGTAGCATCCTGTGTTTGCTGCACTGGTCCATTGGTCTTCTCTTGTGAAGTGGATGGGGTACTCTGACCAATCTAGATATCTTGGGATGGCTGGTTCAGCTGCCATGATGGCTCTGTGAGCTAGTTTCTCTTGTCTTTTGCTTCATGTGTTAGGAACACCTAAAAAGATCACCGCTAATTGGCGTTGGGGTTCTTGATAATCTCCTTCAGCTCTCTTTTCCTCCTTCTTGGATTCTTCTTGCTTTGGCTCCGAGTTGTTTTGATTCCTGTTTTCTCTCTTCATGAATTGCTGCTGAAAAGTGTTGCATTCAACTAACTTGTGTCTGGCCCCTGGGTGTATGTGACACGGCATGTTTTCTATGTCTTCCAGCGCTCTTCCTCGGTAGTTGTTACTCTGATAGTTGCTATTACTGTTGTAACCGCTGTTGTTATGGTTGTTGCTATTGTTGTAGTTGCCATTGTGATTGCTACCATTGCTATCATTGTCGTTGCCATTGTATCTTCTTTTGTTGTCTGTGGTTGCCACCATATTGTCCTGCCTTGGTCTTTTGTCTTGCTGTCTGTAATCAGGTCTTCTATTCTCTGGGTTGTCCCTAGCAAATCTGTGCCGAGTTCTTTCTTCTGACAAAATTAGCTTCTCAACAACCCTCTTGAAGTCTTCATTTGTTCTTGGGTTCTCATTGAAATAGTCCTTGTATTGCCAGTTTGCCCTGATTCCTTCTACAAAGGCCTCTATCACCTCCCTATCAGTAATGTCGTGGACTTGAGCCCTGAATTCTCCAAATCTTCTATAGTATTCCCTTAGACTTTCTCCTCTCCTTTGCTTTACTCCTTTCAATTCGGTTGCAGTCATTGGATGGGTAATAATGCCTGCAAAGTTGTTGCAAAAAGCTTCTTGCAAGTCTTCCCAATACCTGATTGATCTTGGCCTCAATTTGTCAAACCATTGTAGCGGCATTGCTTTGAGGGCCATTGGGAAGAATAGAGCCTTGATGTCATCATCTCCTCCAGCTAATTCAATAGATTGGGAGTAAACCCTTAGCCATTGTCTTGGTTTGACTTTGCCATCATACTTGGAATGATTTGCTGGTTTAAACTTGTGCGGTAGCTTTAAAGTTTGTAGTCTTCCTACGAAACAAGGGAATCTGTCATATGATTCCATTCTTCCATAATCTGGTGATCTTGCCCTTCTGTAATAAGACCTGTCTTCTTTTAACTCAGACTCTCCGTAGTCATCTTCTTTGTCAAATCTTCTTGATATTTCTTGGCAGCATTGGCTCAATTCTGGTTTGTCTCTTTCTTGTTGCTTTGAGTAGTGTTCCTTCCTTCCATTGATATCAGCACTTTCTACTGGTCCTATCCTTTGAAAATTCGATTTTTTGGGTGGCTGCTCCCTTTGTGGCACCTGTGGAATTTCTTCGCCGGATTGTTTTTCTGATCCCCCAACTTCTTTCTTCTGGTCTTCCTTTGATTTCCCGTTATTCGTGAGGGTGTACAACTCCTTTGTTAATTCTTCAATTCTTTCCCTTTTTGTATTTTTTGTGGCTTCTTTTTCCGCCTTCTTTCTGTTGTATTCCGTTAGCTCCGCTTTGTATTTATTCTAGACTTGCTTCCTTTGTTTAGCCCGGTTCCTCCTTCCAGCTTTCAATTTGTTCTTCTTTAGCCTTGCTAGTCTTTGCTCATCATTTTCGTTGCTATCGCTTTTCTCATCTGGCGAGATGTTGCCTTCTAATTCGTCTGAAGATTTTATATCTGGTATCTGTGGTGGTTCCAAAGGTTGTTCTAACTGCTTCGCCATGTATACAGTATACCTCTTCCGAGCACTTCTTGTACGGTATTCCATCCTTCGTTTGGTTGAGCTGTCTGTAGCTTCTGAACTGGATCCGAGTTCTTTTCCCTCTTGATAAGGTAGTTCTTCAACGCGCGTGCCAGTCTGGACTTTGCTTGAGGTGAAAGAACCTGGCCAATGCACCACACAATCTTGCAGGGTCACTGTCATGATCATCCCTTCTTGTGCTCCCTCCAGGAGTATTCTTCTTGCTGAGTTCATCTTGTTTTGGGTAAAGTGTTGATAGACTGATGCCGCATTGCGCAGTTCATAAGTTCCCAAGTTCTTCTTTGAGTTGTACGGGTCGTATCCCTTCGCGATCGTTGTTGTGTCTCCGAGTCCAATTAGGCTTGGCTCTTGTGCCGTGAAGATTGTCTTGGAATCAGGTTGTATCTCTTTTTCAGAGTCGGTTTCGTATCCGCTTTCTTCCTTATTCCGAGTTGTATCCAAAGTTGAGAGTTTCGTCATCTTCTCGGCGAGTTTGTATTGAACTTCGTCATCGAATTCTTTTTCTTCTCGGAGACGGGTACAAAGCTTGCCGTCGTCGTCAGCCTTGCAGATCCAGGATCCGAAGACAAAGGTTGTTCCCGCTGAAAAGGTCATCTTGAGGTTGAGGTCCGCCGAACTCTCGAGAAAAAATTCGTCGAAAGCCCCTACCTGGCGCGCCAGCTGTCGATGTTTTACCACCGATAGCCTACCACGGGGGTACCCGAGACAGTTGTTCGAGCTTCGGCGAATAGCGGAATTCGGCGGTTACGCAAAGAGACTCACGATTTATACTGGTTCAGGCCCTCGACTTGGTCGAGTAATAACCTTACGTTCAGTTTTGGCGTTAGCCTGTTTGCGTTGTATTGCTTTGAGTATTGTGTATGCGTTCTCCTCCTACAATGGGTACCCTCACCAGCCCTTTATAGTCCAGGCGCTGAGAGGCGTTGTTTGTGTCCTATTCGGATACAAGATCAGAGTCCTAAGCTACGCTTCGGGCGCCTTTCCTTGTATAGTTTGCGTTGGAGTTTCGGTTTTGCACGTTGCTTTGCTCCGCGTTCTTCTTGGCGATTGGGCTGTAGGCCTTGTTACCAAGGTCTACCTCCCTGCAGTATGGTCCATGGGGGGCCCGTAGGGTTCCCCATCGACAGCGACGTTGAAGAGGTCGAGCTCGGTCAAAACGGTAACGAGATCGAGGAAGACGAAGAGGGCGAAATCACCAAATAGGCAAAAGATTTGAAAAAATTGGACCAGTATCAACAGGATATCCTTATGCTACAACACAAAAAGGAATAGTTGCTGAAGCAGACATTGGCTCAAAATAGGGCAGAACAAATGTAGGGAGCAATCAGGCAAGCTGAGATTGAAAGAGAGAGGCTGGTACACGAGATCCAGGGTCTGCACGGAGCTATGGCAGGCGGAAGCGCTGGTCGAGGAGGCGGAAACACAATAATACCAGACACAATCCTGCTAGATGAAGATGAAGAAGCACACGATCCCACCTCGCCTTTGTCAAAGGAGCTCCAGCTGCACCCATGGCCCCTGGGCTACGAGCCACGCATGGTCGGCCGGGAGACGACATGACACATGACCGGTCGGGACCCCCGGGGTCGGCGTTACCCGAGGCGGGCTGCAACTCTGAATGGCGGACGAGCCCATGTTGTCGGGAATATTTTCCAAATGTGTAGTAGTTCGAAGGGCATTCTTGTCCGGAGAAAAGCCTACGGGCATGTATAAATAACCTCCGTTGGGGAAGTTTAAAAAGGGGGAACAAGATCAACAAAATTGTTCGTCTCATGTCGCATACGTATTCCCTTCACTTCATTTCGCATCTGAGTTCGCTCGCGCGACAACCTGGTGTTCGAAGGCTTGGGCCTCGAACAACACTGAACTATATAGTTGAACAAGTCAGACGAATTTTGAGGGCATCATCAACAGTTTTCATACATGGCTGTTATTGAATTTTTCTATATACATTGATTTTACTACGTATTTGATATAGTGTATACCTAAGTGCATAGAAAACACCTAATAAAAAAGTTAATGTATTACTATAAGTAAAGTTAAAAAAGGTATCATATCTTTACTCTCAACAGATAAAACATATTACAGTTCTCCTATAGATCTAGATTAGATATAGGAAATAAATAAATAAATAAATAATTCAATATATATGAAACACATATGGAAAATGATAACAGTGTAGAATTCAATCGGTGTTACAGATTAAATTTTGTCATGGTAATAAAAATAAGGAGACAATAAGCCTTGAGATCAGCAGGTCATTGACGTTGATGGATCGTGATGGCTCCACGTTTTGTTTGGAAAGGCTTGAGGCATCGGATATTGGCGCGATAATGGAGCAGATCAGCGGCTGCTTGAGGCAGTTCTGCCTCCAGCACAGATGTGCAATATTATGATGAATTTGGGGGGGGGGGGGGGGGGGGGGTTCATTTTGGATTCAAGCTCACCAATAAGAAATCGAAGGCTACCTTGATTTAGCCTCAACGTTCAGCTGAGGCATAATTACCAGAGGGGACTAGTGGGACCGAAAATCACAAAAAAAAAAACAGCAAAATTTCGATAAAAATTTTTAAATCTTTTTGAAAATTTGGCTAAATTTGATAAAACTAAATGAAACGGAACCAAAATTACCGGTACGTATATTTACCAGAGGTCACAAGTAGAACATAAAATCGATGAAAATAGGCCGAAATTCCAAACTCTGTTTGACCTAGTCGAAATTGCATGGCCAAAAAAAAAAGAGTCTGTCTACTTGGCTTTTGAGTGTTTCACCCTGTTTCAGCACATGATTTTTTTTTACCGTACGATGAAGATCCAATGGCCTACACCTCTTCTTCTACCTCCGATCGCACCCAGCTCCGCCCCGCTGCGCAGCGAGCGCTCCGCCGCCGCCGCTCACCCAGTCGCCAGCGCGCGGCCTGCCTCTCCCCCGATTACTCCTCGGCACAAATCACAGATCACATATCACAAGAAACATTTTTTCTATGAAAGGACAAGGACAAAATTTGGGGGAGATGCTCGCCAGAACCCTAGCCACCGCCGCCACCGTCTTTGTCTCCGGTCGGCACAGATCCACGAAGAGGAGGAGGAGGACGACGAGGAGAAGACCTACCTCGCGCGGATCCACCATGGCCGGCACGGGCGCGGGCGCGGACGCGGGCGTGGGGAGGCGCAGGCCCGGGGGCGGGGAGGGGCGCGGGCGCGGGCGTCTGGAGAAGCTCGCCAGTCGCCGTCGCCGTCGCCGTCGCCGGTGTGAGAGAGAGAGAGAGAGAGCACGCGGAGGGAGGACGGGGTGCGGAGAGGAGTCGGGTGTGGGGAGGAGTCGGGCTGAGTGTTTTAAGTTGGCACATCATAGACACAGAAAAAATCATGTGTTTATGGGTGCTAAAACACATGGGTGTTGTTTAGCATTCCTGACAAATAAAGGAGCTGAGAAGGATACCACGATACCTCCAAGCCAAGCACTTGATTAACGGTAGCTGTACCCATTGATATCGATGCAATGGAAGCATGGAGACAAATCCAATCAAATAAATAAAAACTATTTTTATTTTTAGTAAAAAAATAGTAAATATTATAACAAAAATCAGCTAGTGTAGCGCGGTGTCCACAGTGAATACCCGAGCCAAGTTTAACTTGTCCCCGGAGGAAGAAGTCCTCGGAAGAACACAGCAGGTAGGTAGCTGGATGCAAACAGTGAGATGCACTGTTTCGACGACGGCCACTTCCACACACACGAAAGCGGTCCGGCGACCCCTTCGCCGGCAGAGTGGCCGTGCAGTCAACACTCCAACACCTGTATGCATTCGGTGCGGACGACGTGTGTCCCCCCCAGTGCGCCGCCAGCCGCCGCGAAAATGGCACGAACGGAGCAGGAACTGTGAGAGACAACGTCAACCCCGTCGTCCCTGCCGTGTCTCTGCTTCTTCTCACCAAACTGCTTGGAAGGGAAGTTGCAACGACTTGGTAGCCTCTGCATCCGATCCGCCGCCTCCGCTTAAATTTGATGCACTGCACCTCCTGCTGATCGAGTCCACGTCCTGCTTGTGTCGATCAACCTGACTGACACTATAACCCAGCATATATTAATTAGTAGATTATTACGCTCGCCGCCATGCATGGCGCGCAAGGTTTTCATTATCAGAAATAAAAATTTATCAGAGGTCATAGATAAATAGAATAAAAATTTGTCAGAGGTTATGGATAAATAGGATAAGCAGGATATATCGGACCAAATTAAAAAAAATCAAATTGTTTTGAAAAAAAATTCGTAGAATTTGACTTGAAACTATTCCTAAGCTATTAAACATCACTTGTTCACATATAAAAACGAGAATAAAGCATTATAAGTGTGGGACCGTCGCGCGGCTAAATTTGGGTTGCCTGTGTGGGAGCAGGAAAGAAGGGAAAAATTTGGCCGATATCAAATTTTATCGGACCCTATGGATAGAACAGAAATTTCAAAAATTTTCGTGAATTTCGGTCGATAAAAAACCCTTGATGGCGTGTCGTGTCGTATGTTGCGATCTTCTGATCGACCAGCTGCTTAGCTTCTTCGAATAAGCTGCGTTGATCCGGTGCCGGTGCCATGCGCTGAATGGGCATGCATGGCCTAGCAATGGCCGTCAGGACAGAGAACCGGACTGACATGCATACGGCATACGTCAGGACGTGTCATGCATGGTGAAAAGTGTGTGCCGCCGGCTGCAAGCGAGGTCCCTTGAGCAGTTGATGAACCAGTTTGCCGCCGCTGCTCAGCTGTTGACTGCATGCATACAAGCACAAAATTTCTTCGGCTGCTCGAGGGCAGTGAGCAGATACGTTGCCACGTGGCCCTTGACGAAGAAACCCGACCCCGGGCCCAACCGCGTGCTGCCAGTGCCAACCCAACTTGGCTTCGTCTACCGGGCATGCAGGTACACTGCTGCTTGTTACGCACCTGTGCCAGTGCCACCCTATGGCGTGTATATATGTAATGTAAGCGTCAGAAGCTGCCACCTTTCAGGGCCTGAAAAGAAGGCAAAATTGACGGATCGATTACATAGCCGTAGCCGCCGGCCCGCCGCTGTACGTCCGCCACAAGACCACAAGTCCGGCCCGGCGGCCGGCGTACGTGCTGCAGCGCGCCGGCTAGCTAGCTATATCTAGCAAGACGCACATGATACTAGGGACATCGAAGCAGATGGTGGCGGCGCCGGTGGCGTGGTCGTTCGCGTCGGTGTTCATGCACGCGGACGCGGCGGACATGGCCCTGATGGTGCTGGGCCTGGTGGGCGCCGTGGGAGACGGCTTGTCCACGCCGATGATGCTGTTCCTCGCCAACCGCATCTTCAACGACATTGGCACCGGGCCTGACCGCCTCCTGCAGTTCACCTCCAAGATGAACGAGGTAGTACTCTCTCTGACGTGCAATAATCGTAGCAAATTAAGCCAATGTGATGTGAACACTTTCGCTGATGGACGCACACCCCGGGTCTCCCTATCAGAACGCGCGGAACATACTCTACTTGGCGGCCGGCAACTGGATCATGGCGTTCCTAGGTGAGTGCGCGCTGCACTGCACTGCACAGCACAGGCTTGCATGCACTTCAGTGCCACATGCAGCTGCCCTGTCCGTCCATGCTCATCATGTGTTCTTCTCGCCGCGTCTGACGTGCATGCAGAGGGGTACTGCTGGACGCGGACGGCGGAGCGGCAGGCGTCGCGGATGCGGCTGCGCTACCTGCGGGCGGTGCTCCGGCAGGACGTGGAGTACTTCGACCTCAAGGCCGGCACCACGTCGGACGTGATCGCCAGCGTCTCCAGCGACAGCCTCGTGGTGCAGGACGTGCTGAGCGAGAAGCTGCCCAACTTCGTGATGAACTGCTCCACGTTCCTGGCAGGGCCGTCCCTTGGCACGTGCAACGTGTGCGACGGTACAGGGCCTCCACTTTTCAGAGGCCTCCAAATATATATAGAGTATATATACGTATATATGTATTGCTTGGTAAATAAGAACGTACAGCAGTAGCTTTGGCCTTTGGCCCATTAGCAAAGCGACGTGTACAACAATTGACCAAAGCCCAATAAACAATGGCTTGTTGCCCGGCCGCTGTTCAGTTGGCAATGTTGCCGATCCCAATTCCCCAACTGAATCAGATCGCAAATCTTAGGTCTCACGTACTACCTCTCGACGTCTCGTCTCGTGTCGCCGCCATCGCCTGACGCCGTACCGGCCGCCGGCAGCGTTTCGCGAGTGACAGGGCGTGAGCCGTGACGATCTAGCTGCAACCGCAACAGCGAGAGCGAGGCGCTAAGGCCCTGAAGGTAATATAAATCATTCATATTTATTTTTCAATTCATTCACTGGTAGCCGCGAACAATAATAAGTAGTTGATCGATCTCTAAATTTTGTTTTTTTTATCTTTTGATCTAGACACCTACTGGAATAGCATTCAAAGATTGAAGCCATGTCTTCTACAAATCGTTCTAGAAAATTTGAATCAGGTTTTCAAAAGCGTAAGAAGAAACAAAGAATAGAGGAATTAGTCCAATCTCAGCAAGGAGCTATGGATAGATTTGTTACAAAACAGTCACAAGTGTCGTCTGATAATCCAACACTTGAGGCAGGGGCCCTGCTTGAGGAGGGGCAGGCGATTGACAATAATATTGATAATGATCCTATAGATCCTCCAGAAAATAATGTTGAAGTTGAGGAAGCTGACAACACAAATACTCAGATAGACAGTGAAGACTTGAATCCTTCTTCAAATGCTAGTGATTCTTTTCAGCCTGATATATTTGATCCAAGATACTGGGATTCACTTGATAGTAGACAAGTTGACATTTTAGCACAAAAGGGCCCTAAAAGAGACCTATCAATTCAGAAGGGTCCTAAGGACATGTTATCTAGAAGATTTTCTTCACTATTCTATGATAGAATTCTGTCAAATGGAGAAAGCTGTGACAGGGATTGGCTTGTTTATTCTAAGGAACTTGATAGAGTTTTTTGCTTCAGCTGTAAATTATTTACAAAAGGTCATCGAAAAGGTCAGTTGGCAAATGAGGGTTATAATGACTGGATACATCTTGGGCAGAGACTCAAAGAGCACGAGACAAGTGCAGATCATGTTTTGAGCATGACAGCTTGGTATGAGTTGCGTAACAGATTGCAAACTGATCAAACTATTGACAAAGCTGCTCAACGACAACTTGAGAAAGAAAAGGACCATTGGAGGAAGGTTTTATTTAGAATTGTTGGCATAGTAAAATTTCTTGCCAAGCATAATCTTGCATTTCGTGGAAGTAACAGCAAACTATATGATGATAGCAATGGGAATTTTTTGGGCTTAGTAGAGATGTTGGCTGAATTTGATCCAGTTATTCAAGAGCATGTCCGCCGGATTACAAATGATGAAACTCACGTTCATTATCTTGGTCCTAGGATTCAGAATGAGTTGATACACTTACTTGCTTCTGCTATTAAGTCTGAAATTATTAAGAAGATAAAGAGTGCAAAGTATTTCTCTGTCATACTTGATTGTACCCCTGATGTAAGTCACCAAGAACAAATGTCTTTAATTATAAGATATGTGGACTCAACATCAGGTCATGTTGAAGAATCCTTTCTAGGATTCTTAGATGTAAATGACACGACTGGACAAGCACTTTTTGATGTGCTAGAGAATGAGCTAAAGATTCTTGATCTTGACATAGATAATGTGAGAGGACAAGGCTATGATAATGGTTCAAATATGAAAGGAAAACATCAAGGTGTACAAAGGAAGCTTTTGGATGTAAATCCTAGAGCTTTTTATTCAGCTTGTGGTTGTCATAGCCTTAATTTAACACTTTGTGATATGGCTACTAAGACTTGTGGCAGAGCTAAAGATTTTTTTGGAATCATCCAACGTATCTACACAGCATTTGCTAACTCTACAAAAAAATGGCAGATACTAAAAGAAAACATAACTGGACTGACTCTCAAGTCAGTTTCAGCTACACGATGGGAGAGTCGCATTGATAGTGTTAAAGCTATCAGGTTTCAGTGTGCAGACATTCGGGAGGCTCTACTTCAGGTATCCAACATTTTCATATTGGTACTGATTTAATAATGTACTTTTGTTGGTTATCTCATATATTAAAAATGTTTTCCTTCTTTTAATTTAGGTATCTGATATTGATAACGATCCAGCAAAGAGTAGTGAGGCTAAAGGTTTGGCAAATAATGAACTTGGACAATATGACTTTATAGTGGCAGTTGCTATTTGGTATGAGGTACTGTATGCTGCTAATTTGGTAAGCAAACAAATGCAAGAAAAGGATATGCTTATTGATGTTGCTATCAAGAAAGTGAAAGGGCTTATTTCTTTCTTCGAGGGCTATAGGGAAACTGGTTTCTTACAAGCTTTGGAGTCGGCCAAAGAAATTGCACTTGAGATGGATATTGGTACTACATTCACTAAAAAAAGAAAAATTACAAGAAAGAGGCATCACGATGAGAACCCAGAAGACACAAATATTGCCACAATGTCTCCAGAGGAGTTATTTAGAATAGAGTATTTTAACACTCTTATTGATCAAGCTATTGTCTCTCTGGAAACAAGATTTGAGCAGTACAAAGAATACCAAAAAAATTTTGGTTTCTTATTTACTTCGGAAACATTGCGGTCGTTGGATAACCAAAGCTTGAAGTCTTCTTGTGATAATCTTGAGGCTGTCCTTAAAAAGGATGAAAAATCTGATATTGATGCCAAAGAACTATATATGGAGCTGAAGTTTCTACAAGACTTCATTCCAGAAGAAAGAATGGGGCCTGTTGAAATTTTGCGGTTTTTAAAGGAGCATGGTTGTTTTCCTAATGCAACTATTGCATATAGAGTTTTGTTGACTATTCCTGTGACTGTTGCATCAGCAGAGCGAAGCTTTTCTAAGTTAAAGCTATTGAAGACTTATTTGCGTTCTACAATGACACAAGAAAGACTTAATGATTTGGCTATAATAGCACTTGAAGGTGAACTGTTGGAGAAGATTGATTATGAGCATATTATTGAAGACTTCATTTCAAAGAACACTAAAAGAATGATGTTATTCAAGTAAAGATTATGTAATATAGGTATCATTCTTGAATCTTGATATATATTTTATTGCAACATACTGCATGCTTTATAATATCGTATATTTAGTTTTTTTTTCTAGGTTAATAGGCCTTATTTCTTAGTATCGTACAGGGCCTCTAATTTTCCCGGGACGGCCCTGTTCCTGGGCGGCTACGCCGTCGGGCTCGCGCTGCTCAGGCAGCTGGCGCTCGTGCTGCTGCCGACCGTGCTGCTGCTCGTCGTGCCCGGCTTCCTCTACGGCCGCGTCCTCATCGGCCTCGCCCGCCGGATCAGGGAGCAGTACACGCGCCCGGGCGCCGTCGCGGAGCAGGCCGTGTCGTCGGTGCGCACCGTGTACTCGTTCGTCGCGGAGAGGAGCACCATGGCGCGGTTCTCCGCCGCGCTGGAGGAGTCCACGCGGCTCGGGATCAAGCAGGGTCTCGCCAAGGGTGTCGCCATTGGCAGCAGTGGCGTCAGCTTCGCCATCTATGCCTTCAGCGTCTGGTACGGCAGCCGGCTGGTCATGTACCACGGCTACAAGGGCGGCACCGTCTACGCCGTCTCCACTGCCATTATCATCGGAGGAACGTACGTAAATACTACTAGCTAGCTAGCTGCAAACCAAACCGGGTTTTTTTTTTGGTTAACATTGTATTGCCATCACGAACCATGTGCATGCAGAGCGCTGGGGTCCGGGCTGTCGAACGTTAAGTACTTCTCGGAGGCGAGCGCCGCGGCCGAAAGGATCCAGGAGCTAATCCGGCGAGTGCCCAAGATCGACTCGGAGAGTGACGCCGGTGAGGAGCTCGCCAACGTCGCCGGCGAGGTGGTGTTCAGGAACGTAGAATTCTGCTACCCGTCGCGGCCGGAGAGCCCCGTCTTAGTAAGCTTCAACCTGCACATTCCGGCGGGTCACACGGTGGCACTGGTCGGCAGCAGCGGGTCAGGGAAGTCGACGGTCATCACGCTGCTGGAGCGCTTCTACGACCCGTCGGCCGGAGAGGTGACCCTGGACGGCGTGGACATCCGGCGGCTGCGGCTCAAGTGGCTGCGCGCGCAGATGGGGCTCGTCAGCCAGGAGCCCGCGCTGTTCGCGACGTCCATCAGGGAGAACATCCTGCTCGGTAAGGAGGACGCGACGGAGGAGGAGGTCGTCGCCGCGGCGAAGGCGGCCAACGCGCACAGCTTCATCGCCCAGCTGCCGCAGGGCTATGACACGCAGGTACTGTGGCGGCTTCCTGTGCACTTGTTGTCGTGCAGATACTTCTTTGTCCTCCCAAGTCCAAATCTAACAGAGGCTTTTTTTAATTTAATCTGAAAACAGAAGAGTAAAAGACAAAGTTGAATGGTTCAAACTGAAATGCTGATGCAGATTCCGATTGACGATCAAAAAACAATCCAAGAATAGTATAGTAGTGGCATCAAACTCAGCCAACTATGTGTAAATACTGCACAAATACTTTTTTTCTAAAAAATGTTCACAAAGGATCACTTTGAACAATCTAATATCAATCCAATTCCAAGATGTTTACTTATTCCTTTACTTATATCATCTAAATTCGATGTTCATCCCCAACAAACAGAGCCCTGTATCAAAAAAAAAAAAAAAGAGCCCGGCCATTGACAGCTTCTGTACACGGTTTTTTAGGCAAATTTGTGTACATAGCCCAAAACAATAGAATAATTGAGATAGATGATCGAAGTTACCTTCAACATTGAAATGGCAGAAAAGCATGCCAGTTTTGCACAAGTGTCGCACCAACATTTCATATATATTATTCTAATAACAAGGGGAGGTCTTGACCAGTTTATAACAGTTGTTAATAACGTAATGCAGATATTAGCTGCTATAAGCAAGTTTTTGAAATAGAAAAAAGAGGGGATACATACAAACCAAAATTTGCAGATGAAAACCGTTCAAAAAAATTGCAAATGAAAAAAATGCTCAATTCTTTATCTTCTTGCTACAGTAAACTTGAGTTATGTTTTCTGTCACACGAAGGCTGCGTTTGGTGACGCCCTCAGCGGCTCCGGCTCCGCTGCGCTTGCACTGTTCGGTCCTGTGCGTCACTGTGCGCTGCCTTTAAAAGGCTCCGGCTCCGCCTGCCACTAGAGACGAACCCGAGGAGCTGGGTTTTGGGTGCTCCGGCTGTCTCCATCACAGTGCAGCTACAGTGTGGGAGCCAGCGCCGATCGGAGCCCCTCCAAACACAGCCGAAGTTACAGAATGTTACCTTTGTCAAGAAACTGTTTCGTTTTCATCTATTGAAATTGCTCAAATCAATGACCTTGGAACTAAAAAATTTTCTACTTCTATGAATTGTTGGCCATCCTTAGTAATTTGACACTAACCATGTCTGGAACAAAAAAAAAAAACAGGTGGGTGAGCGTGGTGTCCAGATGTCTGGAGGGCAGAAACAAAGGATTGCAATTGCCAGAGCAATCCTAAAGTCACCCAAGATCCTTCTCCTGGATGAAGCCACCAGTGCATTGGACACTAACTCAGAGCGTGTGGTACAGGAGGCACTTGACCTGGCCTCCATGGGCCGAACTACTATTGTCATTGCACATCGGCTCTCCACCATCCGAAATGCTCATTTGATTGCTGCTATGAAGTCTGGTGAGGTCGTGGAGTTGGGCTCCCATGATGAGCTCACTGCAAATGAGAATGGCCTCTACTCATCTCTTGTCCAACTTCAACAGAACAGATATTCAAGGGAGGCTACAGAGGTTGGTGGAACTGAAAGTACATCTAATATGGGACAATACAGCAGTCACAGTGTGAGTAGGAGACTCCCTGCAGCTTGCAGCTCAAGCTCAAGGAGGTCAGCGGACAATGCAAAAGATGATTACGACATAGGCAAGCCAAAGACACCTGTGCCATCATTCACAAGGCTACTTATGCTTAATGCACCAGAGTGGAAGCAGGCACTGATAGGGGGCTCTAGTGCAATCGTGTTCGGTGGCATACAACCTGCGTACTCATACGCCATGGGGAGCATGATCTCTATCTACTTCTTGACAGATCATGAAGAGATCAAGGACAAAACAAGGACCCATGCACTTTTCTTTGCCGCCCTAGCAGTGCTCACATTCCTGATCAATATTGGGCAGCATTACAACTTTGATGCTATGGGGGAATACCTTACCAAGAGGATTAGGGAACATATGCTTGAGAAAATTCTCACTTTCGAGATTGGGTGGTTTGACCGTGATGACAACTCAAGTGGTGTCATATGCTCACAGCTTGCCAAGGACACCAACGTTGTAAGTATAAAAATTTTGATTGAAGCTTATGAGTATTTAGAAAACAAGAGTAACTTATAGGACATAATATTTGTGTTGTAGGTGAGGTCACTAGTGGGTGATAGAATGTCTCTGGTGATCCAAACAATTTCTGCTGTTCTCATTGCCTGCGTCATGGGTCTGATAATTGCCTGGCGTTTGGCCCTTGTGATGATAGCAGTCCAGCCTCTTATCATCATCTGCTTTTATGCTCGTCGTGTCTTACTAAAGAGCATGTCAAAGCAATCTATACAGGCACAATCTGAATGTAGTAAGCTAGCAGCTGAGGCAGTCTCTAATCTTCGCACCATCACTGCTTTCTCATCCCAGGAACGCATCTTGCGCCTCTTTGACCAAGCACAGGAGGGACCACGCAATGAAAGCATTCGGCAATCATGGTTTGCAGGTCTTGGCCTCGGCACGTCCATGAGTCTTTTGAGATGCACTGCAGCCCTCGACTTCTGGTACGGTGGCAAGCTCATTGCTGAACATCACATTACTGCTAAGGCCCTCTACCAAACCTTCACGATTCTAGTAGGCACAGGGCGTGTAATTGCAGATGCAGGTAGCGTGACAACAGACCTTGCTAAGGGTGCTGAAGCAGTCGCTTCAGTGTTTTCTATTCTTGACCGGGAATCAGAAATTAACCCTGACAGCCCTGAGGGATACAAACCAGAGAAACTCATGGGTGAGGTCAACATTAAAGAAGTTGATTTTGCATACCCATCAAGGCCAGATGTGGTCATCTTCAAAGGATTCAACTTAAGCATACAGCCAGGCATGTCGACAGCCCTTGTTGGGCAAAGTGGTTCAGGCAAATCAACAATCATTGGACTTATAGAGCGGTTCTATGAGCCACTGAGGGGGGCGGTAGAGGTCGATGGTAGGGACATCAAATTATACAATCTCCGAGCCCTGCGACGGCACATTGGACTAGTCAGCCAGGAGCCAACATTATTTGCAGGTACCATTAGAGAGAACATTATGTATGGAACAGAAAGAGCGAGTGAGGCGGAAATTGAGAATGCATCAATGTCCGCCAATGCACATGACTTTATTAGCAACCTAAAGGATGGATATGACACATGGTGTGGTGAGCGGGGTGTTCAGCTTTCAGGAGGTCAGAAGCAGCGCATTGCAATCGCCCGTGCAATCTTGAAGAACCCTGCTATCTTGCTACTGGATGAAGCTACAAGTGCACTGGACAGCCAGTCGGAGAAGGTGGTGCAAGAGGCGCTGGACCGAGTGTCAATTGGCAGGACTAGTGTAGTTGTGGCACATAGGCTAAGCACTATCCAGAACTGCGACCAGATCACTGTGCTTGAGAAAGGAATTGTTGTGGAGACAGGTACACATGCATCCCTCATGGCCAAGGGTCCTGCTGGAACATACTTTGGACTGGTTAATTTGCAACAAGGAAGCGGCCATCACTGAAATTTTGCAATTTGCATGATAACTAGGCACTATTTTCCAAATTTGTAGCCCCATTCAAATAAGTCGCTGATTTGGAATAACAGGCAAGCAAGAATGCTCAACAGACAACTGAAGAGCTTTTTTTCCCCTTTACCATCGTGATATCAGTAGTTCAGCACCTAGCAGTGTGTAAAACTTATAGTTCCTCAGTAGTGCTACTTGATATGTATTGCAGTGATGCAAAGATCAGATAATATGAGAGGAGATGTACAATAGGTTTTATTCTTATCATTCTGTGACTTTTGAAATTATAAAGCCTATTTGCCAAGCAAATAAGTAAATTTTTAAACCACAAACTGAGTATCGCAGGTAGCAGAGTGGATACCAACAAGAAAGATAACCACACAGAAAAACTGAGTATCGCAGGTAGCAGGTAGCAGGTAGCAGAGTATCGCAGTTATGAGTAAGATGTCTATGGCTCCATGCGTCTATCTACTTGAGGGAGTTTTTTACCAGTGGCATTTCTCAGGAGTTGGGATCGAAATATAAGTACATTCACTAAGGGGGCTGAAGGCTATATCATTAGGCAGGCACCATAGGTGAGCGAGTGAGGTAAGCTCCCACCCCCTTCCGCCGCTGCCAGCCACCCTGGCCCCGGCTTCCACCAGCCCTCGCCGCTGACCACTCCGATCGCGCCGACCACTCACGCATGGAGCGCGGCTTCCCCTCCCGCCGCTCCGGGGCGGACGAGGTTGAGGAGGAGGAGGAGGCTGCCCGGAGCTCGGTGAGATCCACCTTCCAGCACCTTCCTCTGCTTCCTGCCGCTGCCCACGCCACCCACGTCCTTCGGTCCAGCTCCCTTGACCCGAACGCGGAGCCTTTCTCCGCGTCTCCTGGGGGGGTCGGCGGGAGGGGGGTGGGGGGGGGGGGGGAGGCTGTGCTTCTCTCACTCCGAGGCATCCCTCGATGACTCCGACGCGTCGCCGCCCGTGGGTCGTGGGAAGGCTATCCGCCTTCTGAGGAAGCAGCGCAGGCGCCACCGTCTTCGCAACCACGCGAGTTTCATGGCCGACGCGGGTCGCGCCAACTCTAGGCCGCCATCTCCGCGTCCGCGCAAGTTGGTATCCATCGTCGTCCATCCTGCCCGCATGACCGCTGAGCCGAACTCGGGCGGCTTCAGGCAAGTCCACAGCCGCCGGAGTTGGCGGCGTGCTGTCGTGGCAAGTCGCGTCCGGTCCCCCTAGATCTGGTTATCGGTTGGTTGGTTCGTATCGTTGTTGGTTCGTGAAGAAGTACTGCTGGCTGGTTTGTGTGAGAGAAAAATATCGTTCCAGCTGAAAATTTACGATCATTTACGATAAGCCACAGCCAAACGAACAGGCTGTAAGTGCTTCAGCTGCCTGGCTTCTGATCACGTGCGCGCGGACTGCATGATGCCGTTGAAAGGTCATAATAGCTAAAGAGAGAGGGGGTGAATAGCCTATTAAAATTTCTACAATAACACTTAGCAAATATGTTAGACAATTAAACGGCGAAATAAGTGTTGCGCTAGCCTACTAAAAGAGCAAGCCACCTATCACAATTTTAGTGTTTATGATCTCTAAGCACACAATAGCTATGTCACTACACTAAGTTAGTGTGCTCTCAAAGACTAACTAAAGAGCTATACTAACCACTAGAACCGATACAAGCTTGCTCTCAAAACTAGTTATACTAAAGAGCGAAGCAACACTAGAAATGTAAATGTAAGATAGGGGATGTGATGATTATACCATCGTATAGAGGAATTGAGCCAATCACAATGATGAAGCCAATCAATCACAATGAATACCAAGAAATCATCGGACAAGATGACACAAGATTTTTTTACCAAGGTTCACTTGCTTGCCAGCAAGCTAGTCCTCATTGTGGCGATTCACTCACTTAGAGGTTCACACACTAATTGGCATCACATGCCAAACCCTCAATAGAGTGCCGCACAACCAACACGAGATAAGGATCACACAAGCCACGAGCAATCTACTAGAGTACCTTCTGACTCTCCGCCGGGAAAAGATCAAGAACCCCTCACAATCACCACAATCGGAACCATTGACAATCACTTTCATCCGCTCGATGATCCTCGCTATACCAAGTCGTCTAGGTAGCGGCAACCACCAAGAGTAACAAACGAATCCCACAGCGAAACACGAACACCAAGTGCCTCTAGATGCAATCACTCAAGCAATGCACTTGGATTCACTCCCAATCTCACAAAGATAATGAATCTATGATGGAGATGAGTGGGAAGGCTTTGGCTAAGCTCACAAAGTTGCTATGTCAATACAAATGGCCACGAGAAAGAGCTTGAGCCGGCCAAATACCTTTTATAGAGGCTCCATCGAAATAGAGTCGTTGGGCTCATAGAGCAGCCCAATTCGGGCTGTCGGACGCGCTGATCAGGTATGATCGGACATATGCCCCAGTGTCCGATCAACCATCGCTGTCCACGTGTCACCTCCATTCAACCTCGCGCATATGATTCCAATTGTCAAAATCAAACCCTCGCGCGTTAAGTTAAGACCGGATGCGCCGATCAGAAGCAAACCTCGCGCGCGCATGCCACGACCAAGACACGACTGGACGCACTGCTCCATATGGTAACCCAGCGTTAGGTCATTTCTAGAGATGATCCAGAGCCACCCAAACGTGATCAAATGTGTCAAATGCACCTCGACCGGACCTAGCCCAGCGTCCGGTCAGTTATTCTCCTCTACGTGCCAAACTGAGCGATTGACGTCAACGTACGTCACCTGTGACTGGACGCAGGCCCTGTGCGTCCGGTCACTTTTACTATGCTGCGTCCAGTCAACTAGTAGACTGAGCCCGAGCGCGCCAACAATTTTATAAATGACCGGACTCACCACCTCAACGTCTGGTCATCCCAAAGGCTGCGTTCGGTCACTGTTTTTCAGTGACAACCATCTCCTCCACTTCACCAACTTCTCCACCTTTGCTCAAATGTGTCAACCACCAAGTGTATCACCTTATGCATGTTTGTTAGCATATTTTCACAAAAATTTTCAAGAGTGTTATCTCTCCACTAGATCCTAAATGCATATACAATGAGTTAGAGCATCTAGTGGCACTTTGATAACCGTATTTCGATACGAGTTTCACCCCTCTTAATAGTATGGCTATCGATACTAAATGTGATCACACTCGCTAAGTGTCTCGATCACTAAACCAAAAAGTTTCTATCAAGTTTCACCTTTGCCTTGAACTTTTTGTTTTTCTCTTTCTTCTTTTTCAAGCCAAGCACTTGATCACCATGGTCACCACACCATCATCGTGATCTTCACCATTTCTCTACCACTTGGAATAGTGCTACCTATCTCATGATCACTTTGATAAACTAGGTTAGCACTTAGGATTTCATCAATTCACCAAAACCAAATTAGAGCTTTCAATCTCCCCTTTTTGGTAATTGATGACAACCCTTTCATAAACATATGAATTGAAATTCATTTGAATCCATGTTGCTTGCCCAAGCATATTTACCATGTGTAAAAGGATATGGACAAGTTTCATGAACCCCATTGGTAGCATTTGCTCCCCCGACATATGTGCTAAGAGTTTGGATTGAAGCTTGCACATATACATGGATTAGAAATGTGGGAAGGCAATATCGACCAAATGATGCTAAGGTATAAGAGATGAACCTTTGAAGCGTGATACCAATTGGAGTGCACCAAATATACCATCCTTAGCACCATTAATAACTAGACATGCACAAAAACTAGAATATCCCGTGAGATCAACATTAGAAGCAAGGGTCTAGTTTTTCACAATATAAACATAAGTCTAGTTACTCAACCTATTCATGCTAGTTTTTCATTTCATCAATCAAACATACAACTAGCATACACTACACAAGCATGGAATTTTAATTTAAAACTTGTACCATGCAAGCAAACATATGAAATGCACATTCAAATGCATCAATCAAGTTTATGAGCTTGCTCCCCCTACTTGTGTACTCCAAATTTTAATTGATCCCCTTACTTTTATATTTCATCCCTTATGTCAAAGTTCTCCCCCTTTGTCATCTTTTCACTATCTTTGTGTATTACTTCTCCTCCTTTATCATCAATGACCACAAAGGTTTAACTTTAGATAGGTTAAGATTATCAATGTCAATCAATGGGGTGAGGATCATTTTCCCAAATTTGGTTCAATCTATAATACTTGCCAAAGACATTTAACTCGGTTTGATTTAAGGACAAGCTTCTTCACACCTCCAAATAAGGTTATATTGTACCATGTTGAGTTAAATACTTATAGCTCATTTTCTAGATCAAACACTAGGTTTACAAGCACATAAACATGTCATATGCCACCACTAGATCAAGTCAAGCATAGAAGCAATAGCGATACCATACAAGTATCAAATTTATTTGATTTTCATGAATGAGCCTATTAATGTGAAAAATAACTAGATGCACTAAACATGTCCTTAGCAAAGGATGTATGCATGTCAATCAACTTTTACCTTGGATTGCTCAAAGGAGAGGCATGTCATATAAATGGGGGTGCATCAACACATATTTGAGAAATCTAATATGTTCAACTCATTTCTTAGCTTGCAAAACCTTTTCTCATCTAATGGCTTGGTGAATATATTGGCAAGTTGATCTTTGGTTCCTACACTCTCAATGCAAATGTCCCCTTTTTGTTGATGATCTGTAATGAAATGGTGGTGGACATCAATGTGCTTTGTTCTTGCATGTTGAACTGGATTATTGGTTAGCTTGTTTGCACTCTCATTGTCACAAAGCAATGGTGCTTTCTTGAACTTGATCCCAAAGTCATTCAAGGTGGCATTCATCCAAAGTATTTGTGCACAGCAACTATCAGTGGATATGTATTCGGCTTCAGCGGTTTATAATGCAACACTATTTTTCTTCTTTGATAACCATGAAACAAGTGATCTTCCCAACAATTGATATGTGCCTGAGGTGATCTTCCTTTCAACCTTGCATCCCACATAATCTGAGTCTGAGTAACCAACTAGCACGAACTTTGCTCCTTTGGGATACCACAAACTAACATTTTGTGTATGCTTATCTCAATATTCTCTTTGTAGCCTTCCAATGACTTTTTCTTGGTGAGGCTTGAAATCTTGAACACATGCACACACTAAACATGACATTTGGCCTTAATGCGGTCACATAGAGTAGGCTTCCAATCATAGAGCGATATAACTTTTGATCGACCATGTTACCACTTGCATCACTATCCAAATTGCCATTTGTTCCTATTGGTGTACTAATGGATTTGCTCTCATTCATGCCAAACTTTTTGAGCATATCTTTGATGTACTTGTCTTGACTCATAAATGTACCATTTTTCAATTGCTTGATTTGAAGACTAAGGAAGTAACTCAACTCTCCAATCATGGATATCTCAAACTCATTAGCCATCATCTTCCCAAACTCTTCACAAAAAGTCTTGATTGATTGATCCAAATATGATGTCATTAACATAGATTTGCAACACAAACAAGTCCTTACAAATCTTCTTGGTGAAAAGAGTGGTGTCAACCTTTCCCATAATAAACCCTTTAGAGAGTAGGAAGTCCCTCAACCTCTCATACCATGCTCTAGTTGCAAATACATCACTCTTGTCCACTAGAAAGAATGCCCAAGTGTATCTAGTGTAGTCATCCACTATCACAAAGCCATATTTGTTTCCACCAATGCTAGTGTATTGTGTTGGCCCAAACAAATCCATGTGCAATAACTCAAATGCCTTGCTAGTACTCATTATGCTCTTCTTAGGATGGGTATTTGTGGGGGAGGGGGCATGTCATATTAGTGAGGGTGCATCAACACATATTTAAGAAATCCAATATGTTCAACTCATTCCTTAGCTTGCAAAACCTCTTCTCATCAAGTGGCTTGGTGAATATGTCGGCAAGTTGATCTTCGGTGCCCACACTCTCAATGCAAATATCCCCTTTTTATTGATGATCTCTTATGAAATGGTGGCGGACATCAATGTGCTTTGTTCTTGCATGTTGAACCGGATTGTTGGTTAGCTTGATTGCACTCTCATTGTCACATAACAATGACACTTTATTAAACTTGATTCCAAAGTCATTCAAGGTAGCCTTCATCTAAAGTATTTGTTCACAATAACTATCGACGGATATGTATTCAGTTTCGGCGGTTGATAATGCAACATTATTTTGCTTCTTTGATGACAATGAAACAAGTGATCTTTCCAACAATTGACAAGTGTCCGAAGTGCTCTTCCTTTCAACCTTGCATCCCACATAATCGGAGTCTGAATATCCAACTAACTCAAACTTTGCTCCTTTAGGATACCATAAACCAACATTTTGTGTATACTTCCAGTATCTCAATATTCTCTTTGTAGCCTTTAAATAACTTTCTCTAGGTGAGGCTTAAAATTTTGCACACATGCACACACTAAACATGACATCCAGCCTTGATGTGGTCACATAGAGTAGGCTTCTAATCATAGAGCGATATAACTTTTGATCCACCATATTACCACTTGCATCGCTATCTAAATTTCCATTTGTTCCAGTGGTGTGCTAATGGCTTTGCTATCACTCATGCCAAACTTTTTGAGCATGTCTTTGATGTACTTGCCTTGACTCACAAATGTACTATTCTTTAATTTCTTGATTTGAAGACAAGGAAGTAACTCAACTCTCCAATCGTAGACATCTTAAATTCATTAGCCATCATATTTCCAAACTCTTCACAAAAATCTTGATTGGTTGATCCAAAGATAATGTCATCAACATAGATTGGTGAAAGGAGTGGTGTCAACCTTACCCATCAACCTTTGAGAGTAGGAAGTCCCTCAACCTTTTTATACCATGCTCTAGGTGCTTGCTTCAAGTCATACAATGCCTTCTTCAACTTGTATACATGGTCGGGTTTCTTGTTATCTTCAAAACCGGGAGGTTGTTCAACATATACTTCTTCATTGATGTAGTCATTTAGAAATGCACTCTTGACATCCATTTGATAGAGCTTGATGTTGTGGGCACAAGCATAGGCTAGTAAGATTCTAATTGCTTCCAATCTAGCAACCGGGATATATGTTTCTCTAAAGTCAAGACCTTTAACTTGAGTGTATCCTTGTGTTATCAATCTTGCTTTGTTTCTTACTACTATTCCATCTTGATCTTGCTTGTTTCTATAGACCCATTTGGTTTCAATCACATTGTGTCCCTTTGATCTCTCAACTAACTCACATACTTGATTTCTAGTGAAGTTATTCATTTCTTCATGCATAGCACTCATGCAATCAACATCCTTCAATGCTTCATAAAATGAGAAATACTCATAAAATGAAGCCAATCTTGATTTAGTTTGTACACCTCTAGAAATATCTTCAATTATAGTGTCTAATGGATGATCTCTTGCAATATTGGTTGGTTGGAATATTAGAACTTGGTTGCTTGCTCATTAGATTGAGATGATGTACTAGCCACTTGATCTTGCATATTGTCATGAGTCACTTGAACTTGCTTGATTAGTGTCAACTTGCACATTTGAGTTAGAGAGCACTTGCACTTGATCATCTTCTTCATCAATCACTTGCCTTGGCCTCAATTCACCAACATCCATGTTCTTCATGGCATTTGAAAGTTGAATGCCTCTAACATCTTCCAAGTTCTCATTCTCATCTTATGAACCCTTGGTTTCATCAAATTCAACATCATGTACTTCCTCAAGAGTACCACTCACCAAATTCCAACATCTATATGCTTTGCTTGTAGTGGAGTAACCAAGAAGGAATCCTTTATCACACTTCTTTTTAAACTTGTCCAATCTAGTGCCTTTCTTCAATATATAGCATTTGCAACCAAAGACCCGAAAATATGCAATGTTGGGCTTCCTACCATTCAAGAGTTCATATGGTGTCTTCTCTTTCAATGGGTGACAATACAAGCAGTTGCTACAATAGCAAGCCGTGTTGATAGCTTCGGCCCAAAAGAATTGACTCACATTGTACTCACTCAACATTGATATTGCCATATCAATCAAGGTTCTATTCTTCCTCTCAATAAGGCCATTTGATTGTGGAGTGTACTTGACCGAGAATTGATGTCTAATTCCAAACTCATCACATAACTCATCAATTCTAGTGTTCTTGAACTCACTATTATTGTCGCTTCTGACTCTCTTGATGGTTGTTTCAAATTCATTGTGCATGCCCTTGACAAATGATTTGAAAGTTGTAAATACATCACTCTTGTCCACTAGAAAGAATATCCAAGTGTATCTTGTATAGTTATCTACTATCATAAAGCCATATTTGTTTCCACCGATGCTAGTGTATTGTGTTGACCCAAATAAATCCATGTGCAATAACTCAAATGCCTTGCTAGTGCTCATTATGCTTTTCTTAGGATGGGTGTTTCCAACTTGTTTGCCAGCTTGACAAGAGCTACAAAGCTTATCCTTCTCAAACACAACATATTTCAAGCCTCTAACCAAGTCATACTTAACCAATCTATTCAATTGTTTCATTCTAACATGACCAAGCCTTCTATGCCATAACAAACCCATACTAGACTTAGTGAATAAGCATGTTGACAATTGAGCTTCACTAGCATTGAAATCAACAAAGTATAGATTCTCATATCTAAAGCATTTAAAGATTAAATTAGAGCCATCTACACTTATGATCTCTACATCATCTACCCCAGATATGCATTTTGAATCCAAGACCACACAATTGAGCCACGGATAGCAAATTAAAGTTCAAGCTCTCAACTAGCAAGTAGCAATACATTGGAAATGCTCATGTCATTTGATATTGTAATCTTACCAAGCCCTTTGACCTTGCCTTTGCCATTGTCACCAAATGTGATACTATCATAACCATCATTGCCATTGGTATTGAATATTGATTGAGTTGAACATTCTTGCATCATCGGTCATGTGTTGAGTGCACCCACTGTTAAGAACCCAATGCATTTCTCTGGTTTTGTAATTGACCTACAAAAGAAGATCAATTCTTTTTAGGTACCCAAACTTTCTTAGGTCCTTGAAGGTTAGTCACTAAGCTCTTTGGTATCCAAATGGCTTTCTTCTTTGAGCCCATCCATAGTGCACCAATGAACTTAGCCTTCACACCATTTGTACCCTTAGTAAGCACATAGAAAGAATCAAGCTTAATTGAGGATACATTGGCTTGAGGCTTCTTTTTCATACACTTTTTCTCTACATGAACAACTTGCTTACAACTAGTGCAAAACTAACCATTATTCTTCATAAAACTAGTCTTGTGAGGAGCAAAGGCCGCCTTGCCTTTCTTGGGGGTATATCCCAATCTCTCTTTGTAGAGAGAAGCTCTTTGGCTACCCAAGCACATAAGCAAGCGATCCTCACCACCATAGGCCTTAGCTAATGTGTGATTGAGCTCTTTTACCTCCTTCTTGAGTGTCTCATTCTCAACCATTAGTGAGGCATCACAAGTGAAACCATCACTATTAGATAAGATAGAAGTGGATGTGCTATAAGAAGGTTAGTGGGAGCAACAATGATAGACTTATAGAATGATTCATCAATTATATCACAAGTTAAGCATTTGTCACATGTTACAACATGCTTGTTCTTATTTTGCTCATCAAGTAGAGAGGAATGAGCTTTTTTAAGCTTCTTGTGAGCCTTGCCAAGCTTCTCATGGGCTTCCTCTAGCCTCTCATGAGATGCATTGAGCTCATCAAAGGCTTGCTTAAGGGCTTTTAGTTCCTTTTGCAAGTCTTTGCATTCCCTTCTCTTAATATCAAAATGTTCTTTAGCATATTCTAACATGTTAATTGGTCATCTTTAGTTGGTTTATTATCATTGTCACATTCACTTTCATTATCATGTTCCTCATCACTTCCATCATCACAAGTTTGTACCTTAGTGGCCTTAGTCATGAAGCATGATAGAGTGTCGAAGAGAGAAGACTTCTCATTGATACCAATGCTTGCAAGAGCTTTCTTCTTAGTGGTCTTGTCATCATCACTTGATGAAGCATCACTATCCCAAGTGACCACATATGAACCATCCTTCTTCTTCTTGAAGGTCATCTTATCCTTTTTTTCTTTCTTTTCCTTCTTGTCCTTCTTGCTCTTCTTGTTGTCGTCATCATTGTCGCTATTGTATGGGCATTGAGCAACAAGATGATCCTTGCTTTCATAATTGAAGCACCTTCTTGACTCTTCCTTGTTTTTGGATGAAGACTTCTTCCTTCTAGCATGGTAGCCCTTCTTCACCATGAACTTACCAAATCTCTTGACAAAGAGAGCCATCTTCTCATCATCCATCTCATCAAAGCTCAAGTCTTCATCTTCACTTGATGATTCTTGGTTTGCCTTGTCCTTGGATGATGTGGCCTTGAATGCTACACTCTTCTTCTTCTCATCCTTCTTCTCATCTTTCTTCTCCTTCTTTTATTCCTTATCATCATCATCTCTATATGTGTCTTTGGTCATGACATCTCCCAACACTTGGTTTGGTGTCATGGTGTCCAAACCACTCATTATAATAGTGACCAATGTGCCAAATCTCGAAGGTAAGCATCTCAAGAACTTATGGGAGAAGTCCTTGTCCTTCACTTCTTCTTCAAGTGCTTTAAGATTATTGACAAGCACTTGAAGCCTATGGAACATCTCCGACACACTCTCATCATCCTTCATCTTAAAACTAGCAAACTTCTCCTTGAGGATGTATGCCTTGGCACCCTTCATGGCTTGAGTGCCCTCAAATAATTTCTTCAACTTCTTCCATGCCTCATGAGCCATCTCAATGTTTTTAATTTGCTCAAATGTTCTCTCATCCAAAGCATCATAAATGGCACTAAGAGCAATATCATTGTTTTGGAGTAGCACTTCTTCGGCGGTGGTGGAAGCCTCTTCATTGGCAATCTCAATATTAGTGTCCATCACTTTCCACACTTTTCTATTGATTGACTTGATATATGTTGTCATCTTAGCCTTCCAATAAAGATAGTTGGAGCTATCAAATTAGGGTGGCTTCTTAGTATTGTTGATTTGAGCCATTTTGACACCGAAGGTTGCTAATCCTCAAATCATGGTGACCATAGCTCCAATACCACTTGAAAGGTCCTAATGGCTAGAGGGGGCTGAATAGCCTATTAAAAATTTCTACAACAACACTTAGCAAATATGTTAGGCAATTAAATGACGAAGCAAGTGTTGTGCCAGCCTACTAAAAGAGCAAGCCACCTACCACAATTCTAACGTCTATGATCTCTAAGCACACAATGGCTATGTCAGTACACTAAGTTAGTGTGCTCTCAAAGACTAACTAAAGAGCCACACTAACCACTAGACCTGGCACAAGCTTGCTCTTAAAACTAATTACACTAAAGAGCGAAGCAACACTAGAAATGTAAATGCAAGGTAGGGGATGCGATGACTATACCACCATGTAGAGGAATTGAGACAATCACCATGATGGAGCCAATCAATCACAATGAATACCAAGAAATCCATGGACAACATGACACAAGATTTTTTACCGAGGTTCACTTGCTTGTTGGCAAGTTAGTCCTTGTTGTGGCGATTCACTCATTTGGAGGTTCACGCGCTAATTGGCATCACACGCCAAACCCTCAATAGGGTGTCGTACAACCAACACAAGATGAGGATCATACAAGCCACGAGCAATCCACTAGAGTACTTTTTGGCTTCACCAGAGAAAGGTCAAGAACCCCTCACAATCACCACAATCGGAGCCAGAGACAAGCACCTTCCTCCGCTCGATGATCCTCGCTGCACCAAGCTATCTAGGTGGTGACAACCACCAAGAGTAACAAGTGAATCCCGTAGCAAAACATGAACACCAAGTGCCTCTAGATGTAATCACTCAAACAATGCACTTGGATTCACTCCCAATCTCACAAAGATGATGAATCTATGATGGAGATGAGTGTAAGGGCTTTGGCTAAGCTCAAAAGGTTACTATGTTAATGCAAATGGCCAAGAGAATGAGCTTGAGCCGGCCAAACACCTTTTATAGAGGTTCCATCGAAATAGAGTCGTTGGGCTCATAGAGTAGCCTAACTCGGGCTGACCGGACGCGCTGATTAGGTATGATTGGATGCATGCCCTAGCGTACATTCAACCATCACCGTCCACGTGTCACCTACGTTCAACCTTGCACGTATGATTCCAATGGTCCAATTCAAACCCTCGCGTGTTAAGACCAGACGCGCCCATCACATGACCGGACACACCGATCAGTAGCAGACCTCGCGTGCGCATGCCTTGGCCAAGACACGACCGGATGCGCTGCTCCCTATGGCAACCCAGCATTAGGTCATTTCTAGAGATGATCTAGAGCCACCCAAATGTGATCAGACGCATTAGATGCACCTCGACCGGACCCAGCACAGCGTCCGGTCAGTTCTTGTCCTCTGCACGCCAAACTAAGCAACTAACATCAGTGTACGTCATTTGTGACCGGACGCAGGCCCTGCACATCCGATCACTTTTACTATGCTGTGTCCGGTCAACTAGCAGACCGAGCCTGAGCGCGCCAATAATTTTATAAATGACCACACTCACCACCTCAGCGTCTGGTCATCCCGAAGGCTACGTTCGGTCACTGTTTTTCAATGACAACCATCTCCTCCGCTTCACCAACTTCTCCACCCTTGCTCAAATATGCCAACCACCAAGTGTATCACCTTGTGCACGTGTGTTAGCATATTTTCACAAACATTTTCAAGAGTGTTAGCTCTCCACTAGATCCTAAATGCATATACATTGAGTTAGAGCATCTAGTGGCACTTTGATAACCGTATTTTGATATGAGTTTCACGCCTCTTAATAGTATGGGTATCGATCCTAAATGTGATCACACTCGCTAAGTGTCTCAATCACCAAACCAAAAAGCTCCTATCAAGTTTTACTTTTGCCTTGAGCTTTTTGTTTTTCTCTTTCTTCTTTTCCAAGCCGAGCACTTGATCACCATGGTCACCATACCATCATCATGATCTTCACCATTGCTCCACCACTTGAAATAGTGCAACCTATCTCATGATCACTTTAATAAACTAGGTTAGCACTTAGGGTTTTATCAATTCACCAAAACCAAACTAGAGCTTTCAGCCATCCAAATGCTTCAACTGCAAGGAGGCCAACCATCAAGCCTGTGACTATCCACTGCCACCTATCGCCGAATGCGGCAAGGGCAAGCATGGTCACTCCCCTGTTCATGTCGTAGGGTTTGCTCGGGGCCCTTACCGTCGCCGGGCCTCACCCTCCTGTCGTCGAGCCTCGTCTGTGGACACTGCGTCTACCCGTTCGGTCTCCATCGGTCATGACCCCTCTATTTTGCCAGTCTACGAGCCACCGACGCCGGACCACCCCGGTGATGGGTTTGCGGATGCGTCGATAGTGGATGCTCGGGTGGAGCAGGGTGCCCACGGTGTGCCTGTGGATGCGTCGGGGTTGGGTGCCCATGCTACTCCCGACGGTGCTGGCATTGCGGTCGACAATGACACTGCAGGGGCTGCTACCGATGGTGCCCCTGATGCGGTGGATGCGGGGGCATCAGAGCGCCCACATCTTGTCCCACACTCCCTACCCTAGCAATTTCAGGCGCCATCGGCTTCGCCAAGGACGCATGCCAGGATGCTGCTTCTGGAGATGGTCATTGTCCCACATACACCGGCCATCTTAGCGGTGGAGGATGCTTTGTCTCTTGCCCTAGTTGCATTGGTGCTTGCCACTCGGTCGCTGGTGTCGCTGGCGATGGTGCAGGACCTGCTCGGGGAGTACTTCATCATTGTGGACAACCTGGTCACTGTGCATCGCACCAAGCCCAATGACTTCATCGTCCGCTTTAGCTGACCAGAAGATCTAGAGATGGTGCTAAGCACCCCGTGGCCGGTGGCCGCCATGTTTGCTCTCCGCTGGTGCCTGTGGAGTCATCTTTTCATGGCGTTGGTAGGGGCGTTCCGCTACCAGGTGCTCATCGGAATG
Source organism: Miscanthus floridulus (assembly GCF_019320115.1). Classification (NCBI taxonomy): domain Eukaryota; kingdom Viridiplantae; phylum Streptophyta; class Magnoliopsida; order Poales; family Poaceae; genus Miscanthus; species Miscanthus floridulus. The sequence continues at coordinate 27,384,315 of NC_089586.1, read as the reverse complement.
AAGGGGATACCAACACATGCAAGATCCTCTGACACCGCTCAAACTATTCTTGGTTTTGTCCAGCACATGGGTGGAGATCGCAAACCCCGACGCGCTTGTGGATCCAGATGACGAGCGCAAGTTGTTCGTCGTAGCCTGGTGCACACAACCGGACATGGCCATCCCTAAACCTAAGGAGGAGCACGATGGGGGCTCACCTTGGTATCTCTGGTCGTGGGAAATCATCCATGATGAGGTGCTGGCATTGAGGTACCTACTGCGGCTTAGGATTGTGGAGTTCCAAGACTAGCACATGTTGCCGCCATTGTCGGACGATGAGATGTACAACGCCGGAGATGATGATGAAGACATCAACGATAACAACTATAATGGGTTCCACCTAGGATTCGGTGGCGACGACGGCCGATCGAGGCCAAGGACGACCCGCTTTGGCCACAACGACGACCCAGCGCTTGGGCCAGGGTTCGGGCCCGCCTTCTGAGCATTTGATTTGAGGAGGGCCATCCAGGTGGGTGAGGTGACCTGCCCAGTCGAGATGTCACACATGGCCATGCCCTATCGCCAACCTGGCAGCAAGATTCCTAGTGAGTTTGGGACGCGTGTCGTCCGACTCGTGGAGGCTCAAGTCAAGGCACCACTAGTGGCCATGCCCTATCGCCAGGCGGGTAGCATGATTCCTATCGAGTGTGGGACACATGTCGCACAACCCTTTGAAAAGCAAGTTGACTTGCCTCTCTGACACCCATGCTCACCCTCTCCTGTCAACCTATCAGCGGTAGACCCGATGCTCGTTGAAGCGGGCCTTTGCACACCAAGGGTTGCTACCTGTTCTGCTGTATGCTCCGTCAACTATTGTCCACATGGGAGTCACAGGTTCGGTAGTTGGTGTCGTGGGGGCCACCCTAGAGGAGGATCCATAGCTGCTGGTGGGCCACATAGCGCTCGACTTTTAGTCCTCTTGGGATGGGCTGGACCTAGTGCTTGGGCCATCCTTCGGCTGCATGGAGGACAGGGACAGAGAGGTGGACCATGCAGTTGATCTCTGCCTCTCTGGGCTAGAGGATTGCATCTCAGGGCAGAGCTCTCCTAGGCCCACCATCATCACGAAGCAGGCCGCATGTCTGTCCTCACCTTCCCGTCCCACAGAGATGGTCCATGAACTCGTGGTCGTAGTGGCGGATGATGACCATGTGACTGTCGATGCGCACAACGGCGACATGAACACATGCCGGTTCATGCCTTCATTGACTCCTTCAAGAAGACCCTGTCATAGCCTATTCTATCAACGCCGATCCTTTGGGTCACCAAGCTGGCAAGGGTGGTCGACGATGATGAGCTCATCCCTAAGAGAAGCGCAAGGCTAGAGGCGAAGAGCAAGTACAGGGAGATGTGCCCCGAAACGCAGGCAGGAAGGCAATGATGAAGCGATTGGGCTTTGAGATGGAGACCCAGCTCCTAGATGAGGCATCCTTTCAAGCGTTCTAAGAAGCCTTTACCCTACCACTTACTCCTTCAAAGCGAGAGGCGATGCAGGTCCTTTTCCCGGGAAGGAAGCAGCATACATCACCTGTCGTTCACGCCGCCTAGGTCACTGCTACTGGTCGCTCAATTTGTTGTCCCATGTTAGGTCCTAACATATTCATCTGGAATGTTCTTGGCCTCAATATGAGGTCCCGGTGTGCGGTTGTGCGTGAGTTCTTGTTGTAAGAACGTGTCTCTATGCTTTGTCTTGTCGAGACGAAGATTGATGTATTGTCCTCGGCTATGGCCAATGAATTAATGGGAATGTCCTTTGACTATGTTTGCTTGCCGGCCATGGGGGCCTCTGGGGAAATGTTGTAGCCTAATGTTGCAATGACTGGTCAGTGCACAGGCATGTCGCTCGACAGTTTTCCATGACCATCTGTCTAGTGCCGGCGGGCTCGTCTTCGGAGCCTTGGTCGTTAGCTACGGTTTATGGGCCAGTCGAGGAAAATCTGAAGCTAGAGTTCCTAAACGAACTCAGGGAGATATGCGTGGATTGTGATGGCCCCTTGTTGATCTATGGAGACTTCAAGTTGATTTACCAAGCAAAAGACAAAAACAATGACCGGTTAAACCTCAGGTCGATGTATCGCTTTCGTCGGGCTCTAGATGACATGCAAGTAGATGAGCTCTATCTCCATGTAAGGCTCTACACTTGGAGTAATGAGACAATGTCCTACTATGGAGCATATTGACCGTGCCTTCACCACTGTTCCATGGCTTGAAGCATACCCAAATCACCACCTCAGGTCGCTGTCGTCCGACTGCTTGGATCACGCTCCACTGTTGTTGCAGCTATAGTTGAACTCTTGGGCTAAGCTGAGGTTCTGTTTTGAGGGATTTTGGGTACACCTGGATGGCTTTGATGAGATCATCAAGCGCGCGTGGGTCTGTCCGCTTGTGAACATGGATGCTTGCCATGTCTTAGACTACAAATTGAGGCAAACAGCCAAGGCGCTGAAGAGTTGGAGCCAGCACAGCGTGGGAAGCGTGCTCGGGACCTATGAGACCAGTCACCCCTACAAATAGAACAGCAGAGGCGGCTGGTGATACAAGCCGACCCTACGAATGGGTCAGATTTGTAGGGGTGGCTCACTCACCAGCCGCCCCCGGTGTTTCTATTTGTAAGGATGGCTGGTGATTGAGCCGCCCCTACAAATTCCCCACGTATAAATACCTGCGATTTGTAGGGGCGACTCAATCACCAGCCACCCTTAAAAATGACCCACCTATAAAAAAACTGCAGCACATTCTTTCTCCTCGGGTCACTCACTCCAACCTGTGAAAGAAAGGTGGGGAGGCCTTGGGCACCTCCCAAAAATTGCTCTACTAAGGGGGAAGGTTTTGGTCTCAAATCCTTTGGTGGAGAGGTTGTAGAAGGTAAGAAAATACTATTCCACACTTTTTTTGAAGTTTTAATGGTTGGTTAGTGAGTAATTAGAGTTTTGCTTTTTTCTCTCTTCTATGGTGCTTGAGCTACTTATGAAGCAAATTAGACTCAAGTTTTGAATGTACTTGGGTAAATTAGGTAGGGAAACAAGATCATACCCTTATTTGGTCCATGTTTCTTGATTTTAGTGAACAATTAGTTAATTTTATGGATGTTTCATGTGCATGTAGATCTAGATCTAGGGTTTGGTTTTGTTATTAATTTCGTTTTTGTAAATTTATGTTTGATGAAATTGGACTAGGGTTTGCATGAAAGATATTGGGTAAAATATAATTGTTGCTAATTGTTGTCTTTGAAATTGTTTATTGTAATCAACAAATATGTATTTTAATTATTTATGGATAAATGGGTCATTAATTAATTTTTCTCTACCATGGTGTGTTTGTATGCTTCATGTAATTATATTTGATTTATATTCATATATATCTGAAGTATATACAATTATTCTCAAGTAATTATTAATTTGATTCATTTATATATATATATATATGAATAAGTAGTACTTTAATGTTTGTTTTGTTGTTGTTGTAAAAGATGGAGTACAGGAACTCTTGGATGTATGGTTCATTAAGGTTCAAGGCAGGTTTTCGTGAAGAGGTGGATAAATTTATTGAAGCCACAAAGAAGCATGCAACGACATTGATAGAGAATAAGGATATAATTATTTATCCCTGTAAAGATTACAAGAACCCTATGGCATGGACAGATGTGACTATCATCAGATCACATTTAATTATGTGAGGATTTTTTTGAGGACTACATAGTGTAGATTCATCATGGAGAAACGGTTATTGTTAACGACGAGGATGAGGAGGAATATAACGACGAAACCCTAGAATACATGTCCCAATATTCAGCAGAGCTTGATGCATGAATGGATCCCGAGTTTGGCAATGAACAAGGAGGTGATGCTGGTGGTTGGGATGGTAACAACGAAAGTGGTGCCAATAATGATGGTGGAGCATGTGTTGGGAATGAAGATGATTTGGAGGACATAATTTGAGCCTTTGGACTACAGATTTTACTAAAGAGCCCAAAAGATCTAGAAAATTTAGAAAGGGTGACAAAAGCATCAAAGGAGACTATGTATGGTATTGAAAAGGGTTGTCCGACACATTGGACATTGCTATGTTTTGTGCTTGAGCTACTCATCCTAAAGGCTAAGTACAGCTGGTTAGACTATAGTTTCAATGATCTATTGCGTCTCTTGTCATGGGTGCTGCCACAACCAAACTTAGTTCCCGCCAACACATACTAAGCGAAGAAGGTCATAAGTCCACTGACAATGGGGCTTTTAATTTGTTATATATATGGGGATGAAGTGTGTGTGTTGTATTTTAGAACTGTAGTCTAGCTTCTTTCACAATTTTTTTTAAAAAACGCCGTGTGCTAGGAGATGCTGAAACTTTGTAACAATAATAATGGACAACCATACATCATATCTTGTGGATGTAGAGCGTGATTGGTTGCCTGAACCAGGCCGTCATATGGCCCATCCCGCATCCTTTGGTGCATTCGCCTATGTTTGGTTGCCCTACACGCATCATTTGGTCGATGATGCAAACTATAGCAATTTAAGGTGGCTGTGGGTATTCTTCATGTTGGTGCTTTTTTGTCTTCTTGTGTTTTCTCATGTCTGTCATCAAACCGTGGGATACGTCCATTCCCAAGCAACTATTGTAGGCATGCCTACCTGATGGCTAGGATGGACGTGTCTCATGCTTCCATGGGAGCCATGAATTTGCCTCAGCAATTTGTGTTCTTATTTGCCATCTAGGATGATTGTAGTTAGCTGGCAAGATGATCATAAGTTAGTTTGCAGTTAGTTGAGGCCTATATTATTTTTGTGCCTATGATGTCAACCATTTTTTTGACTGAGGCTGATACAATTGTGAGATCCTTTTCATACCTATGAAGATAACAATGCCAGTTGAGTAATGGATTATGCACATTGATGATCTTGGACTTGTGAGGTACTGGAGCATTATGTCTTCTATCTTCTTTTTATGCTTCTCATGGCTATCATCAAACCATGTGAGACATCCATGCCTAAGCAATAGCTGGGCAGTTGTGATAATTTGATGGCTGGGCTAGATGTCTCTCATGGTTTCATGCCTATCATGATCTTGGTTTTTTACTATCTGTTTGAGGTTTGTTGCTATCTATGTTTCTTAAGCTCCAAGTTCAAGGTCAAATGAAAATGCAATTAAATCTTAGGCAAATCAAGCCCTAAATCTGAGGCAAATCAATCCATAATGCTCAAAATACCATGGCTTGGTATGTTGTCTATCGAGGAAACAAGCCTAGGGTCTATGCCCTAAAATGCCTCCTTGCAGTGCTTTGGGCAACCAATCAAGCCCTAAAATACCTTGTGAGAAACTATGACTTTTATTGTTCATGATTTGTTGGGGCCTTAATTTCTTTTGCCTATGATGAAGAACTGTTATTTGAGGCCAATATGTTAACCATTGTCTGTCGATACATGGGTGGCTTTCCCTCTGTTATCTGAGCTCATCTTTTACATTGTTAAATGTGGGAAGAACCGCCTCTTACCATTGCTGTTGTAAAATTGATCTGAGGCACCGACTGTGTTTTCTTGCTTGCCTGCTTGTTGCTTCACCTGCAAGCACCGACTGTGTTTGCTTGCTTGCTTGCCTACTTGTTGCTTCATTCATACACACTGCAATCCAGAGCTGCTAGCTTCTACGGCTTCTGAACATGAGTACTAGTAGTGTCAAATTTTAACTTTAATGATCTTTGTGAGACGTCATTTGCTCTAAAGCAACCCCGGGCTGCAGTTTCTTGGTATATGACTAATTCTTTAGTTTAGTAGGCAGTAGCTTCATGTGTCTATTTTTCTTTACTTGGCAGTATACATGATATTATTTGCTTACAATATAAATTTTTCTATACTTGGCAGTATGCATGCCATATATTCACATAACTTTGGTTACCCATATTATTTTTTTGTTGAATATATAGAATCAATAATTTTTCTATACTTGGCAGTATACATGATATTTTTCTATACTTGGCAGTATACATAGCATATATTCACATAACTTTAGTTACCCATATTATTTCTATACTTGGCAGTATACCATTGTTTAGTAGATTGTTTAATATACATATATATTTCAGCTGTCTGTGCTAATCTTGTGTTTAGTAGATGTTAGTTGTCTTTTGCTAAACACCGACCCCTCTTATACCATGTCATTTGCAGCTAAAATAGATGTTAGCTGTCTTTTGCTAAACACTGACCCCTCTTATACCATGTCATTTGCTTGCTTACCTGCTTGTTGCTTCACCTGCAAGCATCGACTGTGTTTGCTTGCTTGCCTGCTTGTTGCTTCATTCATACACACTGCAATCCATAGCAGCTAGCTTCTATGGCTTCTGAACATGAGTACTAGTAGTGTCAAATTTTAACTTTGATGATCTTTGTGAGACGTCATTTGCTCTAAAGCAACCCCGGGCTGTAGTTTCTTGGTATATGATTGATTCTTTAGTTTAGTAGGCAGTAGCTTCATGTGTCTATTTTTCTATACTTAGCCGTATACATGATATTATTTGCTTACATTATAAATTTTTCTATACTTGGCAGTATACATGGCATATATTCACATAACTTTGGTTACCCATATTATTTTTTTGTTGGATTTATAGAATCAATATTTTTTCTATACTCGGCAGTATACATGATATTTTTCTATACTTGGCGGTATACATGGCATATATTCACATAACTTTGGTTACCCATATTATTTCTATACTTAGCAGTATACCATTGTTTAGTAGATTGTTTAATATACATATATATTTCAGTTGTCTATGCAAATCTTGTGTTTTCTAGATGTTAGTTGTCTTTTGCTAAACACTGACCCCTCTTATACCATGTCATTTGCAGCTGAAATAGATGTTAGATGTCTTTTGTCATCAGCTGCTGCTCTATGTTTGCTAAGCAGCTGTTGCTTTTTTTTGCCAAATTTCCCCTCTCCTCTCCTCTCCTTTGTTTTGCCGATGATGAAATTGTCCAAGTCCATATATTATATAGAATATGAGCTGATGATCAAGAACTTATGAGGAACTTGGCATCATTAGCGGCTGCCCCTACATTACCTTCTTCTCTCTTCTCTGTTATGATGCCTTGATGCTCTAAGTTTATGATCAAATGATAATTGACATGTTTCAGAGACCTCTACTACTGCTACTACTTATTTTTTTTATAAATTATTGTTTTATAGGACTACTTTGGTTTATAGACCTTTTTTATTTCTTATACCTTCTCGCGTACCTAAAGCATACTTTCTTGCATCTATTAGAACAAAGCATGAAATAATGTCGTGGACACCAGACAGTGTAGCCCGATGCCCTGAGCATGATGAGCAGCCAACCTATGAGGAGCAAGCACTAGAGGACCAGCTTACTTAGGAGCAGTTCGATAACGAATTAGAAAAGGATGTAGAAGTGATGCTTACTCAGGAGCAGTGTGACGAGGAGGAAGAGAGAGCAGAAGGAAGAGCAGGAGAGGCTGCTGAAGGCAAAGAAGAAGAGGACGAGGCCTCAGAAGAGGGATATGTAAGTCCCATGGATCCTTTCCCACGTGAAGCTAGAAGGAGGCCAATGGAGTAAGATTTGGACAAGGATTTTGACCTGAGCGAGGAGGTATAAAAAACTTTAGCTTGTAAATTTTGCTAAAGCTTTGGTTGTGTTACCTCTGCTAACACTTTGACCTGTCATATATACAGGTCCCTCCTAAAACTCAGAAAAGTCGATGTTGATGTCCGCGACATCTCATCGTACAAGACGAAGTAGAGGAAAGGAGAGCAGAGGCAACAGCCACAGAGATGGACATTGAGGCCTCTGCTCCACAACCTCAAGACATAACCACGACTACCAAGCCTAAGAGGAAATGGGGGGATAGAAAAGCAAATCAATATCCAGCTAAGACATACTATGTGATAATGGGGGTTGGGCCAACAGGGGAGATGCCCACGCGCGTGATAGATTGATTGATTAGCCGATCTCGAATTATATGTGCATGTGTGTGTGTGTGTGTTCTGTAAATTTAAATTTGAATTGTAAATTTGAATTTTTTTATGGAAAAAATGTACTATAAGGGTGGTTCTAGACTGAACCACCTCTACAAACAGGTATTATAGGGGTGGCTGGTACTACAACCGCCCACCCCTATAATCGATTTGTAGGGGCGGTTTAGAAACCGCCCCTACAAATGCATGATTTGTAGACACACTTGGGTAGGGGCGGCTGGGCAAACCACCCCTACAAAACCTTCAGAGCCACACCTACAAAAGGTTTATGTAGTAGTGGATGTTCATGTCTAGGGAAATCATTGCCCAGTTTGACGTCGCTCAAGAGCACCGTGAGCTGATCACAGAGGAACTGACGTTGCACGGCAAACTCAAACATCATAGCCTTGCACTTGCATCCATGGCTCGGACCATCGCTAAACACCGTTCCAGTATACCATTCCTAGGAGAAGGAGATGCCAACACAAAGTTCTTCGATCTCTAGGCATGCCACAGGAGTCGCAAGAACTTCATTATGGCAGTAGAGCACAAAGGGCAGTGGTTTTCCTAGGAGGAAGCTAAGGCTGATCTTATCTTCGAGTACTACAATAACATATTGGGGAAGTCATTCCAACGACAACATGCCCTGCACCTCAGTGAGCTTCTCCCATAGCATGACATGAATGGCATGGATGCTTGTTTCTCGAAAGACAAAATTTGGGCAACGGTCAGGACCTGCCATGCGACCGCGCCCTAGGTCTCGATAGCTTCATTGGGTTATTTTACAAGGTAGCCAGGGAAATGATCAATGCGGACATTATCAATGCTTTCAATGCATTATGGTCACTCGATGCAAGAAGCTTCAATGTGGTCAATGACGTTGTCAAGGACATCGATGCTCAAGGTAGCAGGCCCTTGACTATGAAACTCGTAGCATGGGTTGGTAATGGCGTGGGGTTTATCCCCTGGATGCCCTATGTTGAAGGGGATGAGATTAAGATGAAGGGGATGAGATTAAGAGCAGCAGAGGTAGATTAGGAGATAACTTGTTTCTTGATTGCCTTCTCATAAGCTGATTATAGCGTATATATAGGACTAGCCAGCCCCTAGGCGCCAGCCACAAGCTCCTTGGTTCTCTCCCCATTAATCATCCTTAATCTCTCATTAATTCTATCCTTTCCCCAGACTACTAATTGTCATTAACTACAGCTGGTGCCCTTGAAGACTGCCCTGGCTGCGTCTCAAGCCTTGGAGCGCCTTTGATGTTGATGCCCCCACATGATATCTACCCCTCCCTTGACGAGTAGCTCGTCCTCGAGCAGGAAGCTTGGGTAATGCTTGGTGAAGCTATCAATGTCCTCCTAGGTAGCGGAGGCTGAGGGCTCGCCTTGCTAATGTATCAGGACTTGGCGGACGCCTCGGGCCAGCCTGGTGCATGAGGTGTGTTCTGGAACCAGCTGTGTGGCGCCATGATGCATAGGTGGTAGAGTCGGGGGGATGGCCGGGGGAGTGCCCACAAACTTCTTTAGGAGCCCGACGTGGAAGACATCGTATAGCCGGGCACGAGGAGAGAACTCGAGGCGGTAGGTGATATCGTTGATGATGGTAGAGATGCGCTATGGCCCATAGTACCAGGGCCGCAACTTCCCTTTAGTGACACTATGGAGGGAGTCCGGGGCACGATGGCAGAGATGAAGCCAGAGCCAATCCCCCATGCTGTAGTGAACATCGTGGTGATGCTTGTTGTAGAACCGCTTGTAGACGTCCTGAGCTTGCTCCAGCCGGGCCTGGGCATCAGCCAGCATATCATCGTGTTTCGCCATGGTCTTGGCCACTGCAACCACCCTGGTTTCGCCTGGCTCATAGGAGCAAATGGAGGGTGGCCCATGGCCATAGACAAGCTAGAATGGTGTGGTCTTGAGCGCGGACTGAAAGGTGGTGTTGTAGATGTATTCCGCCCATGGCAGCCTACACAACCACTAACAGGGGCGATCATCCAGCAGGGCTAGCAGGAGATCAGCCACACTGTATGTCCAGCACACCCTATGATCTTGGTGCCAGAAGGACATAGTGAGTGCACCAAAATCCCAGAGGATCGGGCCAAGGGAGGCTAGCCACTCGGTGCCGAGGATGACGTCGTAATCAGCACTACAAGATTTGTGGGTTTGTATGACAAACAGAAACTGTCACATAAACTATAGAGTTGGTCACAAAAAGTATGTTATGATGAAATGTCACCGTCACAACGGTCGTCATATAACGGCCGTCGCTAAATGTACCGCGTGACGAAAATATGGTGGACCGTCACAAAATGTGGCACCTTTTGTGATGGTATACACTGTTGTCACGTATTGTTCTTTTTTTATGATGCTCACTTGTGTCACATAGTGTTCAGTCAACGTGTCACAGAATGTTGCTGCTGACCCGTGCGAGCCCTATTTAAGATAGTTTTTGTGACGCTTGTTTGGCATCATATAATTCGTCACATATTGTTGACCTCTGCTGATGATTTTTTGTGTCATATATTGTCGAGTTTGGGTGTCATGTAATACCTAAACGATCGTCACAAAATGTCTCTAAGAACCTGGTTGAAACACTTTTTGTGACACATTTTGTGATGATACAATCCCATCATATATAATCATGGATATTTTATGACAGCATTGCTGTGTCATGCTACCTAAAGCAGTCCCAGACCATTCAATGACGACCCTTTCATTCAATGACGACCCATATATATGACCAATATCAGACAGATATGATCAACAATCTCATCATAGCATACACTCCATCATCAACAATCTCATCATAGCATACACTCCATCATCAACAATCTCATCACAGCAACCATCTCACAAGTTCAAATCCATGATAAGGTAAACACATCAGTACATCACACAAGTTCCAGGTTCCATCACACAGGTTTGAATCCATCATACATGTTCTAACATGAAATAGATGCAAATAAGTTCTATCACACACAGGTTCCATCACACAGTGCATGGAATTCTGACAAGATCACAACATAGAGTTTGGTACCCTGGCAAGGGGTTAAGCTCAGGCAAAAGGCATCAGCAACACAAACTGCATGCTCACCTACCTCAATCTTTCTGGAGTTTGAGCATAGCTCGCAGCAGTGCATTAGTTTCTTCAAACTTGCTATTCATCCCCTTCACTTCCTCTTGGGTCTGCCGTAGCAAAACTTGGTTTTCTTCAAGAGCTTGCTGCTGAGCTTGAAGCTGTGCTTGCAGCTCTTCCTGCTTCCTAGCAGCTTCATGTCTTTCTACTTCTATTGTTGCTTGAAACTGAGCCTGCAGGTGGGCCTCGGTAGCTATCAATGTGGACACCGTAGTCTTTGACCCTCGAGCGACACCAATGTTTGGAAGGAAGGTGGATGAACGGCTGACCTGGCTGAGACTATCAGCAACAATCTTGGAGGGAGACTTCTGTTCTTGTCCTTCTTCTAGTTCTTTTCCCTTCTCTGCAACCATATGTTCCTACATAGAATGAATTTAGTTAGTAACAAGGCCATACATCATTATTCAATGAGTCATTTCAACATGTACAGTTCAAGTATACAATCAGTATGTAACTTACATAGATTTCATCTGCAAGAGGAGTACGACCAGTTAGTGGACTATTCATGCACTCCCCAAAGAACTCAACAGGATCTGGTTCCATGTTGTTATACTTAGGCCTCTGTAGCCAGCAAAAAAGTAGGATTAAAATGATATCTTTGAAAGCCAAAAAGAGGGCTGGACAAGCATGGGATATAAGTTACTCCATAAATTATTAATTTCCAAGACAACAACAAGATGCCAAAATTACTGCTTCCAGAACAGAACATAGAATTATATGCCTCCATTGAATTCAGTGCAACAATCTACAGAACATAGAATTATATGCCTCCAACAGCCTATACAATCTACAAGCAGCAGCAACATGCACAGTCCATGCACCAGCAGCCTTCTATGTAGCAAACTCAGCCAACACAACAGCCCAACATTCCTTTGCAACAGCAGCCACAACAATTAATGGGCCAGCAGTCAAATTTACAGCAAAATCAGTTAATGAATCAATAGAGTGGTGCTGTGGAGATGCAACAGCAACAAAGGCTACCAGTTCAGTCAAATAATCTTTTCAATATGCAGCAAACACAGCAGTTGATGAACTAGCAATATGTATCAAAGCAACCTGGACAGAGATCAAGAACTATAACACTGATAAGATGCATGAATGCATCAATGCAACCTATACATCAGGCAATCAGGTTTGTCTCCAAACATTTCACATTTCAGTGGCACACAACTCCTTACAATTGGAATACACATACAGGTAGTCTACTTACCAGGCTATATTGATGAGCAATATAGGACCTAGATCCAGTCCTTTGGTGAAGCTACACATTGGCTCGGTTTCTTTTATTCTTAGCAAATTTTTCCTGCACCACAAATGCAACAGAGAGGTTTCATTCACATGTACAAGCTGAATTGCATATTAATTAAGTAACCAGATAGTGAAGAGGCATGGACCTGATTATCTGGGTCATACCAGTACTCAACCAACTTGGTCCAATCCTCTTTCTTCATTTTTCCTAGAGGATCTCTGGCCAGCAGCTGTTCTTTTGTTAGTGGGCTATCATAGTACTTCCTTTTAAGGTGATACCTCTGTTGCCGTAGTCCCTTCTTGATGATATCAGTGCATGCAGCTTTGCTTGGTCCCTCATTCTTAACATCCACATCCAACCATGACTACAACCACACCATTGAAATATTAGACATTGCACTTGGAAGTATAGTAAAGCATGGAAACTTAGGAAGAATGAAATAACTAACTCACCACCACTACAGTTAGCTCTTTTGATACTTCTTCTTTTGCCTCTTTAGTATCATAATCTTTCCAAGAAGTGTAGATAGGCAGGCTATCTCTAAGGGCCATACCACATTCTGATGCCAGCTTTGTAGCCTGAAGTGGGACCTTAGGTCTTTTCTTCCCTTCAGGCACCTCTATGGTGAGCTTGTTTCCTCTATTAATGTACTTCTCTAAGCCATAACCCATGGTCTTGTTGCGAACATTCTTTTTTGGAGCTAGATTAACAAAAAATAATATAAATGTGTTATTATAGCTATTGCAATTGTAGATATTGAAATTCAAGAAATAGTGCTTTGAAACCCATGGTTTACCTGCAATAGACTGATCGACCATATATCCTTGACATGTAGGTTCCTATGAATTACCAGCATCAACCATCTCATTGACATCATTGCTTTGTCTAGAGCTTTGGCCACCCGGAGAGTTGTCAGTTGGAATTGGTTGGGTAACACTCTATGTGGGAGTAGGTAGTGATTGGGATCTAGGTGTGGATATGGCTGCACTAGGTGGAGTGAAGCTGCCAGGACTAGGCTCTATGTTTGGGCCAGGAGAAGAGTTGGCTGGAGTAGCCCTGTTCAACTGAGGAGTACTAGGTAGTGGGTTGGTAGTTTATGTTGTGGTGTGGCTGGTGCTTGTATTGATACTACATTGCATCTGGCTGGTACTAGAAATGGCCTTATGAATAGCTTTGGTTTTTGAAGCTTTCCTACTAGCCATGCTTGTTCTAGTTGGCCTAGGTGGTGGACGGCGTGCATAACAGTTTGCCCCTGGCGACAACATGGCAGCCATACCCCTGGTCAATCTTGTTGGCATTTGCGGTGGCTGTTGGCTGGCAGCTGGCATTGCCTTCTTGTTGGTAGGGCGAGTGCCTAGAACCATATTTCCTTCCTGGCAAGAGAAACAGGCATCATCATTAGTACTAACCTTAGTAGAAAACATGAAATAAGTACAATGTGCTATTACTCAATGAAGCTTCAACTTGGCCTATGAATCCATCTCACCTCAGTAGTCACCTCAGCAATGAGGTCATGATCATCATCATCAGTGTTAGATTGTTTATCATTGTCAACAGTTGGATCATAATCAATAATAGATTCAGGGTTTTCATATTCTAGGCTATTTGCTTTGCCCTTTTTCCCCCTTTTGAGCAAGCATCCCTAAGATTCAATGCTAAGACTTGAATACCCATAGACAAAAAAACTTCGCGGTTTTGCTTAACCTACTCGTCCCTTTCCAGCTCATAGTTTGTTTTTTCCATTTCCTCTAATAGTTATTATGATGAAACATAGGAAGTGCAAAAACTGGATTCAGTTTTTGTGGAAAAAGTTAGAGAACGTCAAAACCCCAGGTGAAAGAGAAACAAAAATAGTAATAGTGAAAGAAAAGCATTACTGCACACAAGCATAAGGTAATGTTCATGATAAAGATAAATATATGCCACTTAGCAAGGAACTAATTTGGTTCATGATCAAACATAAGGTAACCATGTGATAATGTAATTTAGTTAACATTTTCAACCTGACAGCATAGAACTGACTAAGAACAACTTACACTAAGAGAGACGAGGGAAGGGCGGCTCCGACGTTGACATGACCGAGGGAAGGGCGACCGACGGCAGTGTGTCGGTGCCTCCAAGCCCCGTCAGATCAATGGCGCCGAGATGGGAGGCTGTGGCTTCCAGGGACGTCGTTGCGGCGGGATGGGCATAGGCCGGCCCCAGCGGAGGTGTGGCGGCAGGATGCGAGAGTCCGGCCCCGGCGGAGGTGTGGTGGCGGGATGGGCGAGTCCGGCCCCGGCGGAGGTGTGGTGGTAGGATGGGCGCGTCCAGCCCTAGCGGAGGTGTGGTGGCGGGTTGCGCGGGGTTGTGGCGGCGCTAGGTGGAGGGGAGGTGGGATGAGGGCATGGCATCGAGGGCGGCGGGAGGGTTTGGGCTGAGCGGATAAGGTTTTGGCCGAGTGGGGATTTGGGGTTGGAGAGCGGGATCCAGGTGGGGCCCAGAAGTCAGTGACCAAAGCAGCGTGGGACTTCAGCAGATGTTGGTGCCAAATTTTTGGTCTACCTTGTGGGTCCGGGTTGTCATTGACCTTAATAGTAGTACTATGATCTGCTTTGAAATTTAGGGCTAATAAATGACAGAAAATGGAAAAGGTTTCATAAACAAAGTTGTGTAAATCAATGAGATCTTCACTCTATATTAAGATCATTTTTTCATTTGACTTTGTTTGGATACTTTGAAACTTGAATTTGAAAATATTTGAACTAGGACCAAAATTTAGGGGTACAAAAATTGTTCAAATGAAAAAGTCATGAACATGAAGATTTCTCAACTCATCAAGATCTTCACTCTATATTAAGATCATTTTTTCATTTGACTTGGTTTGGATACTTTGAAACTTGAATTTGAAAATATTGGAACTAGGACCAAAATTTAGGGGTGCAAAATTTGTCCAAATGAATAAGTCATGAACATGAAGAATTCTCAACTCATCGAGATCTTCATTCTTTGTTAATTTGACAAAGTTATACAAACCTTGTTCACAAATTTTATGTATCACTCTCATGGTTCCATGAACTATGAGAATGATCTATAAAATTTGTGAACAAGGTTAAGATAACTTTGTCAGATGAAAAAATGATCCTAATAAGGTTTGAAGATCTTGTTGAGTTGACACTTTTGTATTCATGAGTTTTCATTTGAAAAATTTTGGCCCTTCAAATTTTAGTGAGAAATTAGCATTTTTTGAAAATTGAAACGATGAACTGTGCATACTCTGTCAAATTATTAAATGACCTTAATGACCTGCATGCATTGATAGAGCATGATTTTAGAAAAAAATCATCAAATTTGGACTATGTATGAGGGAGATTAACAAGTTTGAACATTTTACCATGGATTAAAAAAGAAACACAGTTCTACGATGAACTCATGTCCAGAATGGCTTAGTACCATGCAGGGCCCACTTGTCATTGAAACAACCTGCTTGGCCCCACTTGTCATTCAAACAACCAGCATTTCTTTCTTGTTGTAAACTAAAGAACAGCAAGTCTGACCACTGGCCGCCCACTCTACCTCGAGCTGCCACTCTGGCCGGCCCCATCGACGGCGACCCAAGCTTGCTGCCTCGCAGTGACAGCACCCCCCTACCCCCGACCCCTCCCCGACAACCAGCCTCCCATCCACCCAAGCTGTAGGGCACCCCTAGTGGGGCCTCGGTGGCCTCCCCTACCGGCCTCCCTAGAGTGGTGGCTCGCCGGCCACCAGGCAGCAGGTTCGTCGGGCAACCTGCCTCTCGGGGCGCTAGAAGGTGAGTTTTTTTCCCTTTTTAAACTTTGCACAAGCTGATGGATAGAACCTCGATTTGCACAAGCTTTAGGTTGTAATAAGGTGATGGATTTGTAACATTGTAGCACTAAAATTTATCCAGGTAGTAGATGGACAGAAGCTGGATTTATAAGGGCTTACCATTTGATCCGGTCTATATTGCTGGTGTTGACCAATTTATGCAACATGTGAGAAGTAGATTTCGTGCAGATGACAAAATCAAGTGCCCATGCCGTCAATGCCTGAACCGAAAAGAAAAAAGTCAAGCTGATGTAGAGGAGGATATCCACATCAATGGTTTTTGTAGGTGGTATACAAGTTGGATTCACCATGGATAGGTAGATGGTGAAATACAAGATGAAAATGACCAGCCCCCCTTGATGAAGATTTGTTATGGGATGAAAATGACCAGCTACATGATGAAAATGAGCAGCCCCCCTTCATGATGAAGGACTAGCGCAAGATGTCATAGAAGATAGTGAAAGAGGAGTTGCGGGGTTGGTTCAAGATTTGCACACCGTAGCAAGCCATGGCTTCGGTGGTAATTTATATAAACAAATCCTAGAGGAGGCAAAGCGTGAGCTTTATCCAGGTTGCACCGAGGAGTCTAGGCTAAGTTTCATTATTAAACTGCTGCATATAAAAGTGTACAATCGGATCACAAATTCTGGGTTCGATGCATTCCTTGAGTTGTTGTCAAATGCATTGAAAAATGTGCCTAGTCTCCCTAAGTCCTATAGCGAAGTGAAAGCTCTACTCCAGAAGCTTGGTTTTGGTTATGAGAAAATTGATGCGTGCAAGTATGATTGTGCCTTGTTTTGGGATGACCATGCAAAGGATCAACATTGCCCAGTTTGTGGCTTCACAAGATGGAAAGTAAACAAGGAGGGTAGAAACAAAGTTCCTCACAAGGTCCTGTGTTACTTTCCAATAATTCCTCGCTTTCAAAGGTTCTTTTTGTCAAAGCAGCGTGCACAGTATGCAAGATGGCACAAGGAAAAGAGGGTACCAATTCCGAATGAAATGAGACATCCTGCTGATGGAGAAGCTTGGAAAGAATTTGATGATACTTTCAAGTCTTTTGCGGATGATCCCCGCAGTTTGATGTTAGCCATTGCTACTGATGGATTTAACCCATTTGGTCAGATGACCAATTCATATAGCATCTGGCTAGTGATAGTGGTTCCCTACAATTGGCCACCATGGATGTGTATGGACCAATCGAATTATATGCTTGCTTTACTAATTCCAGGCAAAAAATCACCAGGCAAAGATTTCCATGTGTACATATAGCCTTTGATAAAAGACATGCTTAGTCTTTGGGACGGTGTCCGTACTTATGATGCATATGAAGGCAAAGATTTCGATCTGCGTGCAGCAATTCTATGGGGAATCCACGACTACCCTGCTTTAGGTACCATGTCAGGTAGAACCACTAGGGGTTACTTCGCATGTGTTAACTGTGATGAGAATCCATGCTCCTGTGGTCTTAGAAACAAAATTGGTTTCATAGACCATAGACGTTTCCTCCCTAGCGACCATGAATGGAGGACAAATAGATCTTTTGGCAGGTATGAAAAAAGAGAGCAGCTAAGGAAATTTAGTGCAAACGAGGTCATGGCCAGGTTGGATGAAGTTTGCTATGTTCCAGGCAAGAATCCAGATAAGCAGCAATCAAGGAAATGGCGCCGTGAAGGAGAACCAATTTGGCATGTGAAGGCTAGCATGTATGATTTGCCATACTGGTCACATCTAAAGCTACAATACAACCTTGATGTTATGCACATAGAGAAAAACATATGTGAAAACATTTTGCACACTATACTTAATACTCCAAATAAGACCAAGGACACAGTTGCTGCTAGACTAGGTTTGGAAGACAGAGGTATAAGAAAAGAGCTTCATTTGGTAGGAGACTCAAATAAGCCCAGAGCTTGTTATGTTCTAAAACCTGAAGACAAGAAGTTCTTGTAGTTTGTCAGCAATGTTAAATTTCTAGATGGTTATGCTTCCAATATATCAAGATGTGTCAATATGGAGGGAGGAGGATCAATGCATGGGCTGAAACACATGACTGTCATATATTGTTGCAACGTATTTTACTTGTTGGCCTTCGTGGTTTGGTGTGCAAAGACGTATATGAAGTACTTGCTAAATTGGGTAGATTTTTTAGACAACCTTGCTCGAGAACACTAAAGGTAGATGCACTACACCAGATGAAGAAAGACATTGTACTCATCCTTTGCAAGCTGGAGAAAATTTATCCTCCAGCATTCTTTGATGTTATGGTTCACCTAGCAGTACACTTACCTGATGAGGCACTCCTTAGGGGACCGGTTCACTATGGATGGATGTATCCCATTGAGAGAAGATTAGGCACCTTTAAGTGTTTCATCCGCAATCAAGCAAGACCTGAAGGCTCTATTGCAGAGGCATACACTGCCTATGAGTGTATGACCCAGTGCTCAACATATTTCAGTGACATTATTAATAGGTTCACTAGGCCTGAAAGAAACTTAGATGCTGACCAGCACATCTCACCCAATGGTTTCTGTATTTTTGGCCATGGTATTAACCTATTCGGTGCTTCGAATCTTCAGTATCAAGATAAGGACTATGACTCTATGGTTTGGTTTGTTCTGAATAACTATGAAGAGGTTGATGAATA